>NC_091454.1:210257425-210471206 GCF_027789765.1 Dendropsophus ebraccatus | reverse complement strand
GCTAGTTTTCACATAAATTGCTGTATATGATTTTCTATTACTGTACCCCATACCTCCCAAGTGTCCCTCTTGTGGGGGGACAGTCCCTACTTTTGACCCACAACCCTCTTTGCCCCTCTTTTTGACCTAGGAATTAGATTGGCATTCATAAACTTTCTATTTTGCTCTAGAAAGTGTCTGGTTTCTTACTGTGTAATAGACCCAAACTTGCACATTATGCACATACACATATCTGTAGCGGTTACGGATCCGTTTTGGGGACATGATCCCTGCCACAAAACAATGATTAAGCCATTGTGCGTCCGTGTCACCTGTTTGAATCAGTGGAATCAGTTACCGAAACACTTACATAATCCTGTCCGCAGTTGCGGGTCCATAATTACAGACAGGGTTACTGATGTGTGACTGGGGCCTAAGGGACGATTATCGTTCAGATTATCGTAAAATCGTTCTAATCTAAACGATAATCGTTCGTTTGAATAGCAGTTAACGGTTAACTACCGAACGAGAAATCGCTGATCGTTTAATAAGACCTGGACTTATTTTTATCGTTGCTCGTTCGCAAATCGTTTGCATAGAATAAGACGTCGTTTGGTCGTTCGCAGTAGTGACGGACGCAATAGCGACGACAAGACGACCACGAGTAACGATTATCCTTCCATGTAAATGGGTGAACGATTTCAGGTCTTTCGCAATAGCGGTCGTTTATCGTTAACAATTATGCGAGCGATAATCGTCCCGTGGAATAGGGCCCTAAGGATGCATCACACATACAGGATCTGCTGCAGATTTGCAGATATCCATGTAACTAAATAAATGCATCAATCTGCGGCAGATCCTGTATGTGTGAATGCATCCTTGAATTAAAAAGTATACAAATGTCTGTAAAATTTTTCCTGGACTGAACCACAATTGTCCGTTTTTGGCCGTCCAAAAAGTTGGGAGGTATGCTGTACACTGACACATTGCATAAAACAAAAAATAGGTCTCTTTGGTTCTAATTTAGATGGTTCTGCTTCTTATATGCAGAAGTGATTAGAGGAATGCATTAAAAACAGAGTACCCTAGTAACATAACAGAGAAGTGTTTGTCACCGGCTTGTGCCGGAACGTCTGACGGAACCTAAAAGGATATTTAAATCATCCGCTTAGTTCCACATTCTATGGAGAGAAAAAATAGCTAATGCTGAGCACAGTAAGTGAGTCCGAGGATGGTGTCATAGCTGTGGTGTGGTAACAAGGAAGGGGGGGTCACATATAGTCTCTATGACTGGGAGAAGCGTAGGCCCACCTTGTCACATCGAATCTGAGGGGTATCAATGACATCTGAGGATATGTACAAGATGGCATTATTACCCTCACAGGCACTATCATACGAGACATGATCAGTAAGTAGAGTCTATACAGAACCATGGAACATACCACAGTGATAGAAAACAGGGTACAAATGTATTCCTTTAAGAGTCCCTGGACTCCTAACTGGGTAGACAAGAAGCCGTTAGTCCAGAAGTCTATTTAGAGCATTCAGTAACTTACAAAAAGACTCTCACAGCTGTGATCCATCAGTGCTAGAGGAGGCCATGTCACAGCTGGGATCAATCAGTGCTAGAGGAGGCCATGTCACAGCTGGGATCCATCAAGGCTAGAGGAGGCCATATCACAGCTGGGATCCATCAAAGCTAGAGGAGGCCATGTCACAGCTGGGATCTATCAGTGCTAGAGGAGGCCATGTCACAGCTGGGATCCATCAAGGCTAGAGGAGGCCATGTCACAGCTGGGATCCATCAAGGCTAGAGGAGGCCATATCACAGCTGGGATCCATCAAGGCTAGAGGAGGCCATGTCACAGCTGGGATCTATCAGTGCTAGAGGAGGCCATGTCACAGCTGGGATCCATCAAGGCTAGAGGAGGCCATATCACAGCTGGGATCCATCAAGGCTAGAGGAGGCCATGTCACAGCTGGGATCCATCAGTGCTAGAGGAGGCCATCTAGAGATACTGGAGGAGGTCAGCTAGAGATACTAGAGGGAGAGACATATGTTTGGTAGTAATATTTGTCTGACTATTTATGGTGGCACTTTCTGGCTTGTGGTATTAATGGAGTCCTCTCTGGTGACACTGTTAGTGGAGTCCTCTCTGGTGACACTGTTAGTGGAGTCCTCTCTGGTGACACTGGTAATGGAGTCCTCTCTGGTGACACTGATAATGGAGTCCTCTCTGGTGACACTGGTAATGGAGTCCTCTCTGGTGACACTGGTAATGGAGTCCTCTCTGGTGACACTGTTAGTGGAGTCCTCTCTGGTGACACTGGTAATGGAGTCCTCTCTGGTGACACTGTTAGTGGAGTCCTCTCTGGTGACACTGGTAATGGAGTCCTCTCTGGTGACACTGTTAGTGGAGTCCTCTCTGGTGACACTGTTAGTGGAGTCCTCTCTGGTGACACTGGTAATGGAGTCCTCTCTGGTGACACTGTTAGTGGAGTCCTCTCTGGTGACACTGTTAGTGGAGTCCTCTCTGGTGACACTGGTAATGGAGTCCTCTCTGGTGACACTGGTAATGTAGTCCTCTCTGGTGACACTGTTAGTGGAGTCCTCTCTGGTGACACTGTTAGTGGAGTCCTCTCTGGTGACACTGTTAGTGGAGTCCTCTCTGGTGACACTGGTAATGGAGTCCTCTCTGGTGACACTGGTAATGGAGTCCTCTCTGGTGACACTGGTAATGGAGTCATCTCTGGTGACACTGTTAGTGGAGTCCTCTCTGGTGACACTGTTAGTGGAGTCCTCTCTGGTGACACTGGTAATGGAGTCCTCTCTGGTGACACTGGTAATGGAGTCATCTCTGGTGACACTGTTAGTGGAGTCCTCTCTGGTGACACTGGTAATGGAGTCCTCTCTGGTGACACTGTTAGTGGAGTCCTCTCTGGTGACACTGTTAGTGGAGTCCTCTCTGGTGACACTGGTAATGGAGTCCTCTCTGGTGACACTGGTAATGGAGTCCTCTCTGGTGACACTGTTAGTGGAGTTCTCTCTGGTGACACTGGTAATGGAGTCCTCTCTGGTGACACTGTTAGTGGAGTCCTCTCTGGTGACACTGGTAATGGAGTCCTCTCTGGTGACACTGGTAATGGAGTCCTCTCTGGTGACACTGGTAATGGAGTCATCTCTGGTGACACTGTTAGTGGAGTCCTCTCTGGTGACACTGGTAATGGAGTCCTCTCTGGTGACACTGTTAGTGGAGTTCTCTCTGGTGACACTGATAATGGAGTCCTCTCTGGTGACACTGTTAGTGGAGTCCTCTCTGGTGACACTGGTAATGGAGTCCTCTCTGGTGACACTGGTAATGGAGTCCTCTCTGGTGACACTGTTAGTGGAGTTCTCTCTGGTGACACTGATAATGGAGTCCTCTCTGGTGACACTGGTAATGGAGTCCTCTCTGGTGACACTGGTAATGGAGTCCTCTCTGGTGACACTGTTAGTGGAGTCCTCTCTGGTGACACTGGTAATGGAGTCCTCTCTGGTGACACTGTTAGTGGAGTCCTCTCTGGTGACACTGTTAGTGGAGTCCTCTCTGGTGACACTGGTAATGGAGTCCTCTCTGGTGACACTGTTAGTGGAGTCCTCTCTGGTGACACTGGTAATGGAGTCCTCTCTGGTGACACTGTTAGTGGAGTCCTCTCTGGTTACACTGGTAATGGAGTCCTCTCTGGTGACACTGTTAGTGGAGTCCTCTCTGGTGACACTGTTAGTGGAGTCCTCTCTGGTGACACTGTTAGTGGAGTCCTCTCTGGTGACACTGTTAGTGTAGTCCTCTCTGGTGACACTGTTAGTGGAGTCCTCTCTGGTGACACTGTTAGTGGAGTCCTCTCTGGTGACACTGTTAATGGAGTCCTCTCTGGTGACACTGGTAATGGAGTCCTCTCTGGTGACACTGTTAGTGGAGTCCTCTCTGGTGACACTGGTAATGGAGTCCTCTCTGGTGACACTGATAATGGAGTCCTCTCTGGTGACACTGATAATGGAGTCCTCTCTGGTGACACTGTTAGTGGAGTCCTCTCTGGTGACACTGATAGTGGAGTCCTCTCTGGTGACACTGGTAATGGAGTCCTCTCTGGTGACACTGTTAGTGGAGCCCTCTCAGGTGACACTGTTAGTGGAGTCCTCTCTGGTGACACTGGTAATGGAGTCCTCTCTGGTGACACTGTTAGTGGAGTCCTCTCTGATGACACTGTTAGTGGAGTCCTCTCTGGTGACACTGGTAATGGAGTCCTCTCTGGTGACACTGGTAATGGAGTCCTCTCTGGTGACACTGTTAGTGGAGTCCTCTCTGGTGACACTGTTAGTGGAGTCCTCTCTGGTGACACTGTTAGTGGAGTCCTCTCTGGTGACACTGTTAGTGGAGTCCTCTCTGGTGACACTGTTAGTGGAGTCCTCTCTGGTGACACTGGTAATGGAGTCCTCTCTGGTGACACTGATAGTGGAGTCCTCTCTGGTGACACTGTTAGTGGAGTCCTCTCTGGTGACACTGGTAATGGAGTCCTCTCTGGTGACACTGTTAGTGGAGTCCTCTCTGGTGACACTGTTAGTGGAGTCCTCTCTGGTGACACTGTTAGTGGAGTCCTCTCTGGTGACACTGGTAATGGAGTCCTCTCTGGTGACACTGTTAGTGGAGTCCTCTCTGGTGACACTGTTAGTGGAGTCCTCTCTGGTGACACTGTTAGTGGAGTCCTCTCTGGTGACAACTGTTAGTGGAGTCCTCTCTGGTGACACTGTTAGTGGAGTCCTCTCTGGTGACACTGGTAATGGAGTCCTCTCTGGTGACACTGATAGTGGAGTCCTCTCTGGTGACACTGTTAGTGGAGTCCTCTCTGGTGACACTGGTAATGGAGTCCTCTCTGGTGACACTGTTAGTGGAGTCCTCTCTGGTGACACTGTTAGTGGAGTCCTCTCTGGTGACACTGTTAGTGGAGTCCTCTCTGGTGACACTGTTAGTGGAGTCCTCTCTGGTGACACTGTTAGTGGAGTCCTCTCTGGTGACACTGTTAGTGGAGTCCTCTCTGGTGACACTGGTAATGGAGTCCTCTCTGGTGACACTGATAGTGGAGTCCTCTCTGGTGACACTGTTAGTGGAGTCCTCTCTGGTGACACTGGTAATGGAGTCCTCTCTGGTGACACTGTTAGTGGAGTCCTCTCTGGTGACACTGTTAGTGGAGTCCTCTCTGGTGACACTGTTAGTGGAGTCCTCTCTGGTGACACTGTTAGTGGAGTCCTCTCTGGTGACACTGGTAATGGAGTCCTCTCTGGTGACACTGATAGTGGAGTCCTCTCTGGTGACACTGTTAGTGGAGTCCTCTCTGGTGACACTGGTAATGGAGTCCTCTCTGGTGACACTGTTAGTGGAGTCCTCTCTGGTGACACTGTTAGTGGAGTCCTCTCTGGTGACACTGTTAGTGGAGTCCTCTCTGGTGACACTGTTAGTGGAGTCCTCTCTGGTGACACTGTTAGTGGAGTCCTCTCTGGTGACACTGGTAGTGGAGTCCTCTCTGGTGACACTGATAGTGGAGTCCTCTC
Source organism: Dendropsophus ebraccatus (assembly GCF_027789765.1). Taxonomy (NCBI): domain Eukaryota; kingdom Metazoa; phylum Chordata; class Amphibia; order Anura; family Hylidae; genus Dendropsophus; species Dendropsophus ebraccatus. Next base: position 210,465,640 of record NC_091454.1, on the reverse strand, counting down.
TGGTGACACTGTTAGTGGAGTCCTCTCTGGTGACACTGGTAATGGAGTCCTCTCTGGTGACACTGTTAGTGGAGTCCTCTCTGGTGACACTGTTAGTGGAGTCCTCTCTGGTGACACTGTTAGTGGAGTCCTCTCTGGTGACACTGGTAATGGAGTCCTCTCTGGTGACACTGGTAATGGAGTCCTCTCTGGTGACACTGGTAATGGAGTCCTCTCTGGTGACACTGTTAGTGGAGTCCTCTCTGGTGACACTGTTAGTGGAGTCCTCTCTGGTGACACTGGTAATGGAGTCCTCTCTGGTGTAACTGTTGGTGGAGTCCTCTCTGGTGACACTAGTGGAGTTCCTCTCTGACTGCAGCTATTTATAAAGTGCTTTCTTGCAACACTGTTAGGGCCAGTTCACACTGAGCAAATATGACGGAATTCCGTGGAGGACCACCTCTCCGCCGCGGAATCCCGCCTGCCTCAGTGTCAAACGACGTCTCCACTGGAGGGCTTATGCACCTTTCGCTCTACTTCGCTCTCCACTCAAAGAATTGACATGTCAATTCTTTGAGCAGAGAGCGGAGGAGGGCGTAGGCACGCAAACCCTCCCATAGACACGCTGTTTGACACCGAGGCAGGCGGGATTCGCAGAATTTCACCGATTTTGCTCAGTGTGAACTGGCCCTTAAAGTGGAACTCCCTAGATGCCCCTTTTATGAGGCTCTCTCTGGTGACTAAAGATGGATGAACTTTTGGGTTCGTCCAAACCTGAAATTTGAATACCGGTGGTTGAAGAAGTTTGATGTAGCCCTAGGGAGTCCTGAAAAACATGGATGCAACCTATGGCCTATGGCTGTATCCATGTTTTTCCGGCAGCCTTAGGACCCTATTCCACCGTTCAATTATCGTTCAGATTATCGTTAAATCGTTCAAATCTAAACGATAATTGTTCGGTTGAAATGCAGTTAACGATTAACAACCGAACGAGAGATCGTTGATCGCTTTATAAGACCTGGACCTATTTTTATTGTTGCTTGTTTGCAAAACTTTCACAAATCGTTCGCATTGAATAAGACGTCGTTCGGTTGTTCGCAATAGATACGAACGCTATAGCAAAGAAATAGCAAAGAAAAGACGATCGCAAATACGATCATAAGTAACGATTATCGTTCCATGGAAATGAGTGAACGTTTTCAGGTCTTTCGCAATAGCGGTCGTTTGAGATCGTTAATCGTTAACGATTATGCAAACGATAATCGTCCGGTGGAATAGGGCCCTTCTTCAGCCACCGGTAATCAAATTCCAGGTTTGGACGAACCCGAAAATTCTCGAAGTTCTCTCTCTAAATGGAATTGTTTACACAGAACTCCTTGGCGATGCTGTTCATGGTGAAACTCTTTGGCTATGTTCACACGTCACACACACAGTTTTATACAGTTATATATCACATGTGCAGCATCTAAGCTCGTGGATGGTGCAGAAAACCGCTTATGGAGTAAGTTGGGTTACAATTTCACTTCAACCCTTGCACATAAGACTTCAGTGCATGCTTGCTGTGAATGAATAGAACATGATTGAAATACAATATGAAACTACACCGTTCCCCAGATAAGAAAAACCTGAATAAAGTAAATAATAGCCGCCCTGCAGTTCACATCACAATAAGCAGCAGAATTATGGGGACCGGCAATACCCATTTAAGTAACTTGATGCTGAGGATCTGAGTTTTCTCTGATCTGGACTGTTACTGTGGGAAGGCTGCTGTCGGTCACCACCACCTTCTTATATTATTGCCATAGTTGTATAGCAAAACCACAGACAAGGGGTTAAATTTTTTTTCCCCCAGCCATGGCGAGAAGAGATAAGCTGATGACTTGCTTCCTAGTTATTATAAGAATGTTAGTAATGTCACCTGAAGAGCAGTAAGAAGAGGTGACGTATGTGAGAGCGACTTAGTACAGCACCCAGTAGTGTTCTCTGTAAAGGGAGGCCCCGATACTGAGCTGATCCCTCAGCCTGACCCTTGTTCACCAGCCCTCTTCCTCCTCAAGTGTCATCCTCTCTTCTTATCTGACAATAGTAAAGGTTACAAGTGACAGCGAGGATCATAAACTCCACATCCTCAGTCTGCCACCTACGCCCCAGACCTCATATCTGCCTTCCATATCAACAAAGCGGGATTTCCAGTTATAAAAATGTGTAGGCTCAAATATAAATGTTATATGACAACCTACAGAACAACCCACTCTGTCCCGTTCGTAACGCCTACACCAACAGCTTTACTGGAAACACCTGAAAAATACCAGTGTCTCCAGCTGTCACCCAAGTAAATCCTCCAAAGTTATGTAAACTATTTCTCCAATGGAGGAAAAAAACAACAATAATATAATGTTGAAAATTTGAAAAATTTGTTGTGTACACAGTTTCCATGCTGATACACATCGGGGCACTGCCTCTCGTTGCCCATTTTACACCAGAATCCAGTGGACATTGAGCCAATCTACTCTAGTACATAGCCGACATATTCTAGCCTGAGGCTAGTGAGGAATTAAACTTATTAAGAGACATTTCTTATTTTTCTTCAGTCCATTTTGGGAGGATTTTTATTAAAGTCCATCATTTTACATGCTAGACTTAAAGGGATTTTCCAGGTTTAGAAAAACAAACCTGCTTTTTTTTCCAGAGATGGCGCTGCTGAGTTTGTGTTTGGTTTTGCACTTCTATTGAAGTGAATGGAGTTGTAATACCATGCACAACCTGAGGACAGGTGTGGTGCTGTTTTTTAAAAGCAGCTGAGTTCTTGGACATACCCTATAACTTTAAATACTTTTGAAAAAGATGCACCAAAATTGTTAAAAGGGTTGTCATTTTTTTGGGCATTAACAATAAAAAGCAAGTGATACTCACCTACCTTGATTCCCCACATTTGATCGCTCTCAGTCCCCACTGCGACCTGTCTCTATATAAACAGCCAATCAATATTCATAGATGTATTCCACCTTAGTCAGTGATTGGCTGAACAGGCAGTGACATGAAAGAAGCAGTGACCAGGAATGGTGGCAGCAGTGGGGAACTGGGGTAGTTGAGTATCACTTTTTTTTTAACGTAATAATTTATGTTTTCTATAATTCATGGCAATAGTATGGCAAAATCTATTGGCCCTGTCCTGGTAAACCAACCTACTTCTCAGAGAAGTGCCACAACTGAAGCATAAAAGAAAAAAGTCATATTTTAGTCTTGTGCAAACATTGGCATCACGATTCAATAAATTCCACCCTTTATCTTTAGACCAATGTACAGCTCCGTCACAGCTGTACAGGTTTAAGCGGCTATGAATAAGGAGGACGCTTCTCCTTTAAGTGTAACTGGTCCAGGCTGCTCCTCGCCCTGCCTGTATTTTCCATTTACCACCTACATACAAGCTGTTGGATATATTCATAGTTTGGCAGCGGTTTAGGGATCTGGCGAGCGGCGTGATATGAGACGGCACATTCATGGCACATACTCCAAGACAGGATTTACTCGCAAGAATAAAAGCTGCTGTAATTTCTAGAAAATGGGCCAAGTTTACATGATACCGAGACTCCAGATCTCTGGGAGCTGACGTCTATGTTTTCCAGATGTACAATGGGATTATTCTGGGACTCTGTGGCCTTTCACTGAGACATTAGCACCGCGTGTCTGTGACATTTATTAACTCAAGCTTCACCTCAGGGGGTGACATAGAGAGGGGAGGGGGTACTGTGTCCAGGATACTGCCCCACCACCATAGGATGACATAGAGAGGGGAGGGGGTACTGTGACCAGGAGACTGCCCCTCCACCATACCGTGACATAGAGAGGGGAGGGGGTAATGTGACCAGGAGACTGCCCCTCCACCATACCGTGACATAGAGAGGGGAGGGGGTAATGTGACCAGGATACTGCCCCACCACCATAGGATGACATAGAGAGGGGAGGGGGTAATGTGACCAGGATACTGCCCCACCACCATAGGATGACATAGAGGGGAGGGGGTAATGTGACCAGGAGACTGCCCCTCCACCATACCGTGACATAGAGAGGGGAGGGGGTAATGTGACCAGGATACTGCCCCACCACCATAGGATGACATAGAGGGGAGGGGGTAATGTGACCAGGAGACTGCCCCTCCACCATACCGTGACATAGAGAGGGGAGGGGGTAATGTGACCAGGATACTGCCCCACCACCATAGGATGACATAGAGAGGGGAGGGGGTAATGTGACCAGGAGACTGCCCCTCCTCCACCATAGGATGACATAGAGGGGAGGGGGTAATGTGACCAGGAAGCTGCCCCACCACCATAGGATGACATAGAGGGGAGGGGGTAATGTGACCAGGAAGCTGCCCCTCCACCATACAGTGACGTAGAAAATAGGGGGTGATGTGACCAGGAGACTGCCCATCCACCATACAGTGACATAGAGAGGAGGGGGTAATGTGACAGGTTGCCCCCCCCCCCTCCACCATAAGGTGACATGGGGGGTATGACAGGGCCCTCACAAGGTGGTAGACAACAGGGAGGAGCTGTGTGACAAGAAGCCTGCCCCTCCTAACACAGAGGGACACAAACAAGAAGGAGGAGCTATGTGACATGGAATCTGCTCCTGCCACCTCAGGGTAACACAAACAGGAGGGAGGAACTATGAGGCAAGGAGTCTGCCCCTCCCACCACAGGATGACACAAACAGGAGGGAGGAGATATGTGACATGGGGTCTGCTCCTCCTACCACAGGGGGACACAGACAGGAGGGAGGAGCTATGTGACATGGAGTCTGTCCCTCTCACCACAGGGTGACAGACAGGAGGGAGGAGTTATGTGACATGAAGTCTGCTCCTCCCACCACAGGGGAATAGACATGAGGGAGGAGTTATGTGGCATGGAGTCTGCTCCTCCCACCACAGGGTGACACAGACAGGAGTGAGGAGCTATGTGACAGAGTCTGCTCGTCCCACCACAGGGTTACATAAAAAGGAGGGAGGAGCTATGGAACATGGAGTCTGCTCCTCCCACCACAGGGTTACATAGAAAGGAGGGAGGAGCTATGGGACATGGAGTCTGCTCCTCCCACCACGGCCTGACAAAGACAGGAGGAAGGAGCTATGTGACATGGAGTCTGCTGCTCCTAACACAGGATGACACAGACAAGAGGGAGGAGCTATGTGACATGGAGTCTGCCCCTCCCACCACAAGGTGACAAAGACAAGAGGGAGGAGCTATGTAGCATGTCACATAAAATGACCATAAAATGATGCTAAACATGCAAATACTGTTGTATTCTCACATGGCAGCCGCAGGATGCAGTTATATTTTCTGTGTACTGTATATGGATACCTAGTGATCGTACTGATCTGGGTGGCAGGCTATGGGTGACTATACAGACAGATGGAGATGGGATCAGTCAGTGGATCCCAGGGCATAATGACAGACCAGCTAACCCAGGGGAGCATAGTATAAAGCAATGGTCCCAATGGGTCCTTTCTTTCTTCTTCTGCAGCCCTCTGAACTCTTCCACTTTGATGTCATTATTATACGAGGGAGTTTCCATAACTCTAGCACAGTGTAGGCTCTTTCATTTATTCGCCCAAGAGCGATGAGCGATGTTTGGATAAGTCACACCCGTACGCGGCAGCCTCTGCCATGCCAACTTATCATTGCCCCTTCTTCTACTGCAGGGGTAGGGAACCTTGGCTCTATGGCTGTTGCAAAACTACAACTCCCATCATGCCTGGACAGCCAAAGCTTTAGTTTTGGCTGTCCAGGCATGAGGGGAGTTGTAGTTTTGCAACAGCCGGAGGGCCAAGGGCCCCTTCTCCTGTTCCAATGTAATCTAGTGCAGCCTATCACAGTCATATTATTCACCAATAACATAGATGCCCCATTCTAACAAGCCCTCCTTGCAGTTTTCACACTGTTTCCATTCACTGACAGCAAGAAGTGTAAGAAAGTCAGCGTATAAGTTGCTCCCAAGAAATGCATGAGGCTCCCTAGTATATATAACTCCTAAAGATTAGATGGGTTCATCAATGGTAACCTCTCCAGATACGGAGCTATTATTATGCTACACTAACATTTAGTCACACTTGTGCAAACAATAGCGTAACATTGCGTTATGTAATATTATTTTAGATATTACATGTAATTACAATGGAAAACAATGAACCTCCCAGCTAATACTATACTACTGCACCGGGTGATTCCAATTCCTAGGACTGGTGTTAAAGGGAAACTCCGGTGAAAATCCACTGGTTTGTAGTTTACTTTTATTTAAAAATCTCCAGTCTTCCAGTACTTATCAGCTGCTGTATGTCCTGCAGGAAGTGGTGTATTCTCTCCAGTCTGACACACTGCTCTCTGCTGCCACCTCTGTCCATGTCAGGAACTGTCCAGAGCATTAGAAGTTTTCTATGGGGATTTGCTGCTGCTCTGGACAGTTCCTGACATGGACAGAGGTGGCAGCAGAGAGCACTGTGTCAGACTGGAAAAAATACACCTCCTGCAGGACATACAGCAGCTTATAAATACTGGAAATAGAAGTAAATTACAAATCTATATAACTTTCTGAAATCAGTTGATTTGAAAGAAAAAGATTTTCACCGGAGTACCCCTTTAGGCTATGTTCACACTATGTAAAACATACGGACGTAGTTTTTGCGGGGTGGAACAATGCCTTAGTTTCAATAGGATCCCGGCCAGAGCTTATACACATCATATATTCAATACACATCGTAATTCAATGAATTGCGTCCGTAGGAAACCCTGTCAGTTCACACTATGAAGCGAGCGGCTCTGGCCGCTCGCTCCATAGTGTGCAGGGGGAAGCTCTGATGCGGGCGCGCGCTGATGCACCTGCATCAGAGCTCTGCGGCCAGACAGATCATCACGGAACGGCCGGTTGTTCACAGTGTGTGGACATAGCCTTAGGCTGGGTTCACACGCTGTAACTGTGCGGCTGTATTTTTTATGCGGCTGTAAATGTGCGGGTGAAACTCCGGCCGTGGGAAAAAATAGACATGCGGCTCAAAACATACGGTCATTTACTTGGAAATCTGGTTCAACTAAAAATAACAAATAAAATCTTAAGAAAGTGATGGAAACACCTCTGGATGCATCTGGGAAAGCAGGGAAACAGTTTACATGAATCGCTATTACCGGGGTTTGCGATCCTCTGCACTATAGCCGATGTCTCTCATGGTTAATATATCGAATTAATAAAACACATTTTCTGTCTAATAAAGTCCCTTTTATTGTTCAATAATTAAATGTAAACGAATCCATCATTTTGCAATTAAATATACTGTTAAAATAAATATATATATAAATAAATGTATATTTATATATATATTTATTTTTTGACAGTATATTGAATTGCACAATGATGGATTCGTTAGAATTAAATTATTGAACAAAGAAACTGTATTTATTTCAACGAAAATGTGTTTTATTAATTAAATATTAATTAGTACAGGAAGCTCTATAAGCCGTTAATTCATATTCCCGGCAATAGAGCTTTCTGTACTAATCATCACTTTACTTTAATGAAAACATCAAATGTTTCTTCTAATTATGTTATCACAATAGCATTATTAGAAGAAACATTTAGAATTATATGTGCGCTCAGCTGATTGGCTGTTCGGCTGAGCGCACATATAATAAGCCGGTCCGCAGTACAGTCACTTCATTGTGCTGCAGACCAGCGAAGAGGACACATCGGGGTGAGTATAGAGCTCTCCCCACCCCCTCCCCAGCACTGCACCCCTCCCAGCAAGGAAGGGGGGTCACTTAACCCCTTCCTTGCTGGGATGGGTGCAGTCTGACATCAGTCTGGCCCCCAGAGGGTTAAGGGGGATGCAATACATCCTCCCTTAACCCCTTGGGGGCCAGACTGTAAGCAGCAATCTGTAAAGATGCTGCATACTGTAAGGAGCACAACACCGCTCACAATGATGGGTGTTGTGCTCCTGTTTGTGTTTTTTGTGTGTTTCTCCCTTTTTGTTTTTCAGATATCGGTATCCTGGGGATTACGTCGGATTCCATGGACTACGTCGATGACCAGCGGTTGTTGTTTGAATTTTTTTTAATAAAATGGTGAATGAGGGGTGTGGGGGTGTTTTTATTTGAATAAAAAAAATTTTAAACTTGTGTCTTGTCTTTATTTCTTTACTTTATAGACTTAGTAGTGGAAGCCGTCTAATAGACGGAATCCATTACTAAGTTGGGGCCTAGTGTTAGCCGGTATAAAATGGCTAACACTAACCCCCTATTATTACCCCAGTACCCAATGCCACCAGGGGTACTGGGAAGAGCCGGGTGCCAGTGGTCCCGGAGCGTCAAAATTGGCGCTCCTGGACCGGGCGGCAGCAGGCTGGTAAGATTTAGGCTGGGGAGGGCCTAAACCAATGGCTCTTCCCACCCTGGTGTTACCAGGCTGCTGTCGTTTGGTTTTTAACCCGGCTGGTTATAAAAATAGGGGGGACCCTATGCGTTTTTTTTATTATTTATTTATTTATTTAAAAAAAAAACGCATAGGGTCCCCCCTATTTTTATAACCAGCCGGGTTAAAAACCAAACGACAGCAGCCTGGTAACACCAGGGTGGGAAGAGCCATTGGTTTAGGCCCTCCCCAGCCTAAATCTTACCAGCCTGCTGCCGCCCGGTCCAGGAGCGCCAATTTTGACGCTCCGGGACCACTGGCACCCGGCTCTTCCCAGTACCCCTGGTGGCATTGGGTACTGGGGTAATAAGAGGGGGTTAGTGTTAGCCATTTTATACCGGCTAACACTAGGCCCCAACTTAGTAATGGATTCCGTCTATTAGACGGCTTCCATTACTAAGTCTATAAAGTAAAGAAATAAAGACAAGACACAAGTTTAACATTTTTTTTATTCAAATAAAAACACCCCCACACCCCTCATTGACCATTTTATTAAAAAAATTCAAACAACAACCGCTGGTCATCGACGTAGTCCACGGAATCCGACGTAATCCCCAGGATACCGATATCTGAAAAACAAAAAGGGAGAAACACACAAAAAAAACACAAACAGGAGCACAACACCCATCATTGTGAGCGGTGTTGTGCTCCTTACAGTATGCAGCATCTTTACAGATCGCTGCTTACAGTCTGACCCCCAAGGGGTTAAGGGAGGATGTATTGCATCCCCCTTAACCCCCTGGGGGCCAGACTGATGTCAGACTGCACCCATCCCAGCAAGGAAGGGGTTAAGTGACCCCCCTTCCTTGCTGGGAGGGGTGCAGTGCCGGGGAGGGGGTGGGGAGAGCTTTATACTCACCCCAATGTGTCCTCTTCGCTGGTCCGCAGCACAATGAAGTGACTGTACTGCGGACCGGCTCTTTATATGTGCGCTCAGCCGATCAGCCAATCAGCTGAGCGCACATATAATTCTAAATGTTTCTTCTAATAATGCTATTGTCATAACATAATTAGAAGAAACATTTGATGTTTTCATTAAAGTAAAGTGATGATTAGTACAGAATGCTCTATTGTCGGCATATGAATTAACGGCTTATAGAGCTTCCTGTACTAATTAATATTTAATGAATAAAACACATTTTCGTGGAAATAAATTCAGTTTCGTTGGTCAATAATTTAATTCTAACGAATCCATCATTGTGCAATTCAATATACTGTCAAAAAATAAATATATAGATAAATATACATTTATTTATATATCTATTTTTTTTAACAGTATATTTAATTGCAAAATGATGGATTCGTTAGAAATAAATTATTGAACAACGAAAGTGTCTTGATTACAAAGAAAATGTGTTTGATTTATTTAATATATTAACTATTAGAGGCATCGGCATTCGGCATCATTGCCGGCTATTTTTGAAGTACTCCGTACGGACCGCCTGTCAATCCACGGCCGCATGTCCAGCCGCAAACAATGGTCTTGTTCATTTTTTACGGGTCCGTTTACGATAGGGCCGTAGATTCAGAGATAGTGTGCACTGTGCAGCCGCATATCCTATACTTCCAAGCATACACACGAACCACCAAAAATACCGCCGCACAATTACAGCCGCAAATACAGCCGCACTGTTACAACGTGTGAACCGAGCCTTAAGGTGTAAGACCCCCAACCAGTCCGCCATATCCTATCGATATGTGACTATATTGGGAAAACCTCTTGACACTCGTGAAGCTGAAAAACCTGAATTTGCCCCAGGCTTGAGTTGAGTCGTCCATCCAAAGGTTTTAGTGACCGTCTATGAATGATCATTTGCAAATACGTTTATTCAGCGAATCAGACAACAAACAGAAGACAAAGAGACAAACACTCAATTTGTTCACTGATCTGATCAATGATGTGGGTGTAAAATACTCAACGTGCAAACTGCTGTCATAGAGACATGTGAAAAGTTTTATTCAGTTCTTTAGACCCTCACTGATGCTTAGAAGAAGCCAGGAGAAGCACCTGACTGAATGCTTCTTCCTTCGACTCTGTGCCTCTATGCTCTCTTTACAGGCGTTCAGCTGTTTTAGTGCGTTTCAGCGAGTTTGCTCATCAATACTTACCTGTCTGCACTCCTCCGGTGTCCCCTGCTGTTCACAACCACCTCCACTTCCTGACTGAGACTAGAGTGACAGCTCACTCAGCCAGTCCCTGGCCGCAGCACTGTCCCACCTCAGTCAGTGATTGGCTGAGCAGACTGCAATCAGTGGAGGACATCACAGATGCATAGGAAGACACCAGGGAAGCGCAGATAGGTAAGCATCACCCTCCAATTTCCGGTCCTATCTGAGTAGATAGGTAAGCATAGGCTCATTTTTAATTTTTTATGTTTATTAAAATACGCCCTCCATCTTTTTGAACCATCTTTTTTTGCAAAGTTCGTAACAAAATTGCAGCTGGTGAAGTTCAGTTTGCTCATCTCTTCTGTCTATCAGTCGGAGGGGCACGGCAGACCTCCATAGATCTCTACGGATTGAACTGTCTTATGGGGTAGTTTACAGAGCCGTCCTAGACTTCAGTATGTAAACCCTAAGATTTCCCCTCACTGTGACTAAGACGCCAACAATAACAAAGCGATATCACCGCGTACTTGTCCAGCACTTCCTTCCACCTCCTCTTCTCCTCTATCAGCTAATTCTAGACTGAAATCTCTTCTTGGACTTTGACTTCTCAAAGTTATTGTACAAAATCTGATTCCTATTAAAGGATAATTCAATATTGTTCCTGTGTTATCTGCCAAGGATGTGTGTGTGTTTTTACTGTGACCCCAGTATGAACCATTGGGAGTCCCAGTAGCGGAGCTCCCGCTGTGTATTGTTATGGAAGGCGATGATATATAAGGATATCGTACCAGTACCATAAAGTCAAAAAATGCTGAAGGTTGTGCCTTAAAGTGATTCTGTAAGCACCAATGACCCACCCCAAAAAAACTATACGGTTGCATCTCCAGTGACGATCCATGTTTAGACAGGGGCTCCGCTTCTCTGCTGGTGCTGGTACGTGTGTAAAAAATAACTTTTATTCTGGTGGTGCAGTGTCAAAGAGGCGGAGCCTAGAGCGTCCATGCAGTGTTTCTCTTTTCTTCTTCTTCTTCCCCGCCTTTCATTTTCTTAACCATGCCCTTGGATGGATTACTGTGAGCCACTAAAGATGAGAGAGGCGCTGCAGGCCTAGGGCACAGATTGTCTAAGCCCCTCCTCTTTGACACCTCTTTGAGGTTCTTTTTAATGCAAGTACAAGCACCACAGGAGAAGCAGACATGGATCACAGCTGGCAACGCAATGGTACCAGCGGTTTGGGGTGCGGTGGGTATGGTCGCCGGTGCCTACAGATTCACTTCAAATAAAAATTACCCAAAAATTTTGAAGAAGGCTCAACAACCAAAAATAGAAGAATGTGTCTCGTTTAGAAAAAGTCCAGAGCCTCCATCTATTAGCCACATTGGAGAGCAGCTCTGGAGGACCAAGCTGTTACAATGCTGGCGGGGGACTAAATTGCAGAACCAGTAGCAGTTGTCGTTCTTGGGTCCTAACAATGGCTTCCAGTACTTAAATACCCCCAGGACTTATGGTAGGGCAGAATAGTGAAATCAATAGGCAAGTGTGTATTGTCAAAAGCACAATGGTATCTGACCATAGTTGTGAGTGGCAGAGGGGTCTTACAGTAGGGGGTGGTAGTCTTGCAGTATGGCTCAAATGAAATGAAAATAACAAACACATAAAAGTACAAACCAGACTGATGGAAGAGAAACTTTCAGAACCATCAACTTAAACCTGCATTAGACAAACTGGACAGAACACAGACCTGGCAGCAGAATGCTAACAATATCAATAAAACCAGCATAAAGCAGACTGGACAAGACAATGGGGTAAAGTAAAACTGACTCAGTTGAATAATAAATCTCCCCTATAGACTCCATGGCAGAATGACACAGGAATTACATGGACAGTCTTTATTTTAATGGGGGGAGGGGGTCGTGTAATTCTTTATTTCTCCTGTGGGGGCACTGTAGGAAATTGGAACACTTGCTCATATAGTTTTATTATCTTTAGGGAGTAAAGTTGGCTTTCTGTGTTGATGTTATTGGAGTAATTTATAGGTATGACTTCTTCTAGGAACTCTGGGGATGTAGCATTGTCTTTAGGTTGGTTTTGGAGCTGCAGCCCAAACAATCCAGGAAGGGGTTAGGTTTTCTGTGGCATGTATGTCTATGACTTCCTAAATGGCACCTAGCCATTACTGTGACTCCAAAAAGATAGCACCTTGAAAGCACTTTGTGAGTTTGTGTGAAGGTGCGATACCATATAATATCGTCCCGTTCTATTATTGGTTTAGGTATAGTATAGGCCCCACTTTTTAATCCTTTTCTAAATGCTAAGGACCTTCCATAAAATCAATAGAGAGGAAAGCTCAGTAAACGTAGCCTCCAGATAATACAGGGGTAAAGACAGGTCAGGTCTGTTTGTACTGCTGTGGCTAAAGGTTAGGTAGATTCCATAGGATTGGCCTTCTCTAGAAAGAGCAACTCAAGTTATATCACTCCAATGTTATATTAGGATGGTCACTGCAAATGTTACTCTTAGGCTTCGTTCCCACTGAGCAAAACATGTTCATTCTTCCGCGCGGACAGAGCAGGAGCGCGCGCCTCCCATAGACTCCCATTATGAGAGGGAGGCTAACAGCATTCCGCGGCAGACAATTCCGCCGCGGAATTTTGCTAGTTTTGCTCAGTGGGAACAAATCCTTAAGGCGAATGTACCATCCTGGACACCGGCCTGATGCACTGGATCTCTCCTATGTGACGCGGCTCCGTTAGAATCAATGGAGCCACATCACAGAGTGTCGGGGGTTTCCTCCCATTTAAAAATCTTAAAACGATGAACCTGATGGTACATTCACTTTACCACTCTTCCAAATGGAGAATGGTTTCACGTACGTAGTAAGACACTTCTGATGAGATGGTGTCCTAATGGACTGCTTACTCCAGGTGGGCGCCCATAGCTAGAAATCTGGTTCCTAGGAGAGATAACCAAAGGAAATGTTTGTTTCCAATAAGCTGTCCTTAGTATGCCCATACACTTTATAGTAAAGTCAACGAAATCTGCCATAACTGAAAGTTGAACGATTGTTTGGCCAACAGTTATCGAAGATGTTTAGGCAGCTTAAAGGGGTATTCCCATCTGAGCTTGTTATTCCCTATCTAGTTGATCCCTATGGGTCAGACCACTAGGACCCACACCAATCCTAGAACTGGGGCACAATAGCTTCACAATAGATGGAGGATTCTGCACCTGTGTGGCCACCATGGCCTGTGCTCCATTCATTCTGTATGGGACTGCTGAACAGAGTTCGGAATCACTTGGTGCCCCCATAAATGAATGGAACACAGGCCCTAGTGGCTGCGCAGATGCAGAGAGCACCAATCATTGCAGGGTGCTTGTGCCCCTGTTCTCGGGATCGATAGGGGTCCTGGTGGTCTGATCCCCTAGCGATCAGCTTAGGGTACTATTAGATGAAGCGATTTTTAACGATTAATGATAAAGGATCTCAAACTAGATCGTTTTTTGTTAACCCGAAATCAATAACCATATTACACAGAACGATAGTCGTTAGGTACGATTTATACTACGATCGTGTAATGTGAACAAATTAACGATTTTCCGCATGATAATCGTCCTGTGTAATAGGGCCCTTTAGAGCTGGGACTTTGGTTCCTAGATGAGATGATCAGATTAGCAAAATGATTCATGATCTAACACAGAGCTATCCAACAGACCTTCCATAGAGGACCCAGTTTCTATTCGGGATTACTAAATAGGACAATATATTTCCAAATCTAAACATGTAGACGCCATTCTATCCAAAAGACTACTCCCCATAGAGATTTCCATAGAGTTAGAGTTAGGAGTTTGGATGCTAGGGAAGATACCAAAGCGAGAACATGTTTCAGATATTAATAAGAAGGGAGGGGTTTCAGATATTAGAGGGGAGGGGTTTCAGATATTAGTCAGAGGGGAGGGGTTTCAGATATTAGTCAGAGGGGAGGGGTTTCAGATATTAGTCAGGGGGAGGGGATTCAGTAGCTTTTCATTTGTGATAACCAAATAGAGACGGTCCGTCCTCAACTGTACTCAGCCCATAGGATGACTTCCCATAGAGGTTGTCCATAGAACTAGAGATGGCAATGTGTCTCCCAGGTGAGATGCTTTTAAAAAGTTTTCCCCAAACCTCCATGTCTAAGTCCTCTTTCGGATTATGATGAAGTAACACAGATGACCGGCACTGGACTCCATAAAACTTTCCTTTTTTTCCATTGGCATGAAGACAGTGACAATTGCATGTGAATAGCTTAATGTGTACAATCACTGCCGTACACTTTGAGCTTTTCACAGGTGGTTGTGATTACGTCTATGCAGATGGGATAAGTTACGTTTTATGGAGTTCCAGAACCTGTCATCCTGTTTTTCCATCTATTACTTAGGTTAGTGTCCATAGAACGCTTGGTTCCTACGTAAGTTATCAGAAGCTTATTGTTTCATTATTCTAAGGGGTACTCTGACATCAGGTAAAAATAAAGGAAAATACTGCAGAAGCATATGGCATTGCTTATAAGAATCTGTTTATGGGTCTCTACCTACGATCACTGTGCTTCCAGGTTAAAAGGGTACTCTGACAAAAACCCTTTTACTTCATATCAACTGGTTTTTGAAAGTTATATAGATTTGTAAATTACTTTTATAAAAAAATCTCCAGTCTTCCAGTACTTATCAGCTGCTTTATGTCCTGCAGGAAGTGGTGTATTATTTCCAGTCTGACACAGTGCTCTCTGCTGCCACCTCTGTCCATGTCAGGAACTGTCCATAGCAGTAACAAATCCTCATAGAAAACCTCTCCTGCTCTGGACAGTTACTGACATGGACAGAGGTGGCAGCAGAGAGCACTGTGTCAGACTGGAAAGAATACATCACTTCCTGCAGGACATACAGCAGCTGATAGTTACTGGAAAACTTGAATTTTTTGAACAGAAGTAATTTACTAATCTGTATAACTTTGACACCTTTTGATTACATTTTTTCAGGGCACCCCTTTAAAAACAATTTTTTTGTTACTAGAATGACCTTTTAACTGAGTTGACATTGTGCCCCCATAAGACTGCTGTCCACATCTACAAGTGCCTATATCTACAAGTCTGGTGGGATTACAAAGGTAGTAAGGTTTGTTTCCAACAATGAAATCCAAAGGTGTGCCCTCCATACAGGGGGTCCATAGAGTTAGAGTTAGGTGGTTGGTTCCTAGGCAAGATAATCGGAATGGTAGGATGGATTATAATGTAACTGGGTAGACAGGCCCGCCTTGGGTCTTCTGCCCACAGGTGGGTGCCCATATCTAGACATCTTGGGGGAGATTTATCAAACATGGTGTAAAGTGAAACTGGCTCAGTTGCCCCTAGCAACCAATCAGATTCCACCTTTCTCCTTCCAAAGAGTCTGTGAGGAATGAAAGGTGGAATCTGATTGGTTGCTAGGGGCAACTGAGCCAGTTTCACTTTACACCATATTTGATCATTTTCTCCCTTGTTCTTAGATGGGATAAAAAGAGATATTTTTTCTAGCTAACTAGGTAGACATTATACCAAGACCAATGGACGACTTTCCATTGGGGACTATAGAATCAGAACTAGAGGTCAGAATTTAGTTCCTAGGTAAGATTAGGAGAGAATAGCCATCATTCATATGAAGGTGAATTCCTGTAAATGATTTTGCTCAATGTCAGTCAGCTGCACATAAAGCACATTCACAGCCAAGACTATCCAGCAACTTGTTAAAGAAAAGTAATGGATTTGTCCAGTAATAGATTTGCAGACTAAACCAAAATGTCAAATTCCCCCCCCCCCCCCCAGAGGAAAATAAAACCCGGGGAGAAAAATTTTCAGAAAATGAAATTGTCACCAAATTCAAAATTGAGAAAAAAAAAATCGATAAAACTAAATTGTGTGCAGAGAAAAATGTGTTCTCCTTTCCAAGGAATCCAATACACATCATTATGGGAACTGGGGCATTGTCAGGACATGTTACTTCCACATGATGAGCCTCAACCATCGGGGAAGGAGGGGGACATCAGGATGGAGGTAGATGACTGGGCCGCTCTCTGATAATCTCTTAAACACAGCATTTACCATATGTCACGCTACAATATGAAAAGGAAAGTGCCGTAATTATACACAACCCCGAATATCAACTTACCCAGCGGGGAAAACACCTAGGGAGGGCAGGACGGAGTTATGGAATAATAGGAGAGTGAGACTTTATTAGTGACCCCCTTCTAGTAGCGCTTTGGATCTTCTTTGGTCTTCAGATCCTCAGCAATTCAATGTGGCATGGACTTCACTAGATGATGAAAGCACTCTGCTGGAGTATGGGCCCATGTGGACCGGACCTCTTCTCATAGTTGACGCACATTACGTGGAGGTCCTGACATGACCTAAACCGCATTGTCCCAGAGATGTCTATAAGATTAAGCTCTGGGGACTCTGAAGGCCAAGGAACCGTTGTTGAACCAAACCATGACTATATGACCATTGTGGTATAGGGCATTATCCTGCAGAAGGTGTTTTTCCTTTTTGCCATATGGGGAAAACCGCTGACGTGAAGAGATGACCTTGGTTGGTCACTTAGATAGGCCATACTGTCCTCTACCAACCAGAACTGTTCACACCTGACAAGAAAGGGCCATCCATCCTGCTAAATTCTGATTCTCCTATCAGCATGGTGCTAAAGCGATCTGGACCCATCTGACCAGGCCATGATTCTCAACAGAGATCTCAATCCACCTGACCAGCCCATGTATCTCGGTAGAGATCTGGATCCATATGACCGGCCATGTTTCTCCACAGAAATCTGGATCCATCTGACCAGGCTATGTATCTTGACAGAGAACTGGATCCATATGACCAGGCCATGTATCTCCACAAAGATCTGGATCCATCTGACCAGCCCAAGTATCTCCGCAAAGATCTGGATCCATTTGATCAGCCCATGTATCTCCACAAAGATCTGGATCTATCTGACCAGGCCATGTTCTATCACCGCTCAGTGATACAATTGTTGAATTTTTTTTTGCCCACTGGAGTCTCTGCTAGACACAACAGCCCTGGCACTGGTCATCTGCTGCTATAGATCACCATCTGTGGAACAATGGACACAATAGTTGGACACTGCTGTTGTATTCGACTGTAAGTGATCTATACTGCAAGTGATCCACAGTAACTTGATCAATGGATTTTCTGCTGCGCTCTGAGGTCATTGCGCTAATGCCCATACAGGGAAGCTCAACTTATAAAAGATCGGTGGTCTCTAGTAAAGTGGCCATTCAGGCCCCATAAATAAGTCCATGGCCATTTTTATAGTCAGGAAATACTGATCAGGAAGTCTTTCGGGAGGCGCTAGGAAATGGTCATCATTTCCTGACTGTAAAAACCGAAAGGAAAAAAATAAAATGTCATACTTGCCTACTGCACGACAGAAGCGCAGCTCTCCAGCTTAACTTCTCCCCTGGTGTTCTGGAGCGCTGGGGACAGAGAGCGGCCTCTTGTGGTGATTGACAGGACAGGGAGCTAATGGTTCATCATCCTGTCAAACACAACACCACATTTAACTGAATGAATACCTGATTAGGAGCACATACAGTTAAAGGGCCAGGCGAAACACCCGGTAACACTTGCACTGGTGCTTGTGCTGGTTCAGGCTGGCTGGCAACACATCCGGAATTCCGGTCAGTTTCCGGATGCGCATCTGGAACTATTTGGAATCCCGGATGCTCACATAGAGTTCTATGGGGCATCTGTGCCAGAATTCTAAACGGAAATAGGACAGGGTCTTCATTTCCTCACCCATTTTTGGGCACAGACACCCTTAAGGAAAAATTCCTGAAAGGTGTCTGTGCCTTGTAGAACCCTATGGGTCAGAAAATCTATCCAGATCTCCTGATAAGAAATCCTGCAGTTTGTATGGGGCCTCACTGTTATGGGAGGTTATATGTAATTATGTGGACAGACAATATTTAATAGCGCAGAGGATCATATGGGAGATAGTTGTAATACAGGGTGGTGGTAAATACATATTTAATATGACAGCTGCAGTAGCCTCCATCAGACTATGTCATTTTAATAAGTAATAAGCCTATAATAAAGGCCATTTGTAGAACAGCTGTGGAGAAGTCGCATTATTGCAGCCTTATCCTCAAGGCCAGGCAGGCGCAAGAACAGAAGCTCTGGGAATGACACGACTTGTTTTCCTGGGACCTGTTAAACATTAAGCTGCGGGACCATCATGAGTCCAATGTGCTGACCGGACTGGTGGCACTATCTGCTAATAACGCAGTGTTCAGAGCTTTTTTAGATTCTTTTCTAGGTCCCATGTTATACATATATGTATCATTGTGACAAAGTAAGCCACCTACCGTGGTTCCCCAAAAATATAATTTTTTGCTCCCAAAAAAGCACCATGGGGAGATTTATTAAACTGGTGTAACGTAGAATTGTCTTAGTTGCCCCAAGCAACCAATCAGATTCCACCTTTCATTTTCCAAAGAAACTGTAAGAAATGAAAGGTGGAATCTGATTGGTTGCTAGGGCAACTAAGACAATTCTACTTTACACCAGTTTGATAAATCTCCCACAATGCCTTATTTTTAGGGGATGTCTTATTTCTCTCCCCCGGCCTCCCCTCGGCTCTTCCCCCCAGATCTCTAGCCCCGGCTCTGCCTCCAGCTCTCAATCCCCTCAGCTCTTAACTCTGGCTCAGCCCCGGCTCACTCACCGACATCCAAGTTGTAGGAGAGGACTAGGGACATACGGCGGAGCAATTGGCGGGATGTACGGCGGAGCATGTGGTGGGACGTATGGCGGAGCGTGCAGCAGGACAGCGCTGGCTGTGAAGGTCCACGAGGAGATTAGGTGAGTAGTGGGGGGGTTGCAGCCTTACTTTCGGGGGATGTCTTACTTTAGGCTAGTTGGTAGGATAGTGGGGGTGTCTTATTTTAGGAGGATGTCCTATTTTGGGGGAAATGTGTGGTGTGAGCCCCCGGTGATGATGTTACTATGTCGGAGGAGCGGCCGGTCACTTGCTAGGTGGTTAGGTGTGACTCCACGTCGGAGGTGGTTGGACAAGATACAGCCGGACCTTGTAGTGTTATTTAGTGACGCCAGTGCCAGGTATGCACACAGGTGTGATGGCACGCCTGCTTTTATTTTGTAAGGCCTTAGGTTGTACCCTTTTCCACTGTGGTCAGTGTCCTGCCGGGATGCTACTGGGTCCCTTGGGTGAGAGTGATCACGGATGGCCAGAGTGGTGTAGTGACCCTCCCCCACTATCGCATCTGCCACCCACAGAAAGGGGAAGTGTCCCAAGGCTGCGGTGTGTGCCGGTGGATAGCGAGTAATCACAGAGTCTCTTTAACGTGAAGAAGCTGAGTTTATTTGAAGATGCAAATGTGCAGCAGGTAATACAGATTCAACAGTATGAGGTTTCTCTTGATAAAGCACTTGATAACACACTTGACAATAGTTCCAAATAAATACTTGACAAGACAGCAACCTGATCTGTAGAAGAAGTGCAATGTAGGATATAGTCGTGTTGACTGAGTTGTGTTGGGTAGTGCGAAGAAACAAAGTAGCAGAGAGGAGGATGCCGTGAGAATCCCAACCCATGTAGTACTGTGCTCTGCCGGGATGTTGGAGGATGAGGTAGAATACTGTTGAGAAGAAGAAGAGAACACCTGTGCCTGTGTATTGACCTTTGATTAGTCTTCACACCACCTTATGCCCACTAGACTCGGCTGAACCTTCCTAGAGGGTGACACAAGCCCCAGACCTTGTTGGGTTGAGCGGAATGCTGAGGGTTCTCTGCTGACACCCGCACTGCGAGATAGAGCAAAGTTGCAGTAAGCCTATGAACTCTATCTAGATCAGTTCCTAGCTCTTTGGCTTTTGTGGATACTGTCCTGCTCTGTGACACTCCTTGTCCTCGACGTGGGTTGAGGTTGTCTCTGGCTTGTCCTCTCCTAAGAGAGGTTTAACAGTGCATAGTGCTGTGTAGCGTTACTGAGAAGAACTGAGTACTGTCTTGCGTCCTACCCATGTGAGGTTCTGACTAAGACTGCCTCTTGAGGGTACAGGGACCTGGCAGAGGGCAAGGGCCCAGATAGGACCACTGTGGAGAGCTATCTAGCTGGCGTCCTTCCTTCACAATGCCCAACACGAAAGACCTTTGCTCCTCCTCCACCCATGTGACTTACTTCCCTAGCATAACTAACGTGCGCTGTGAGTGGGTAAAGAGTGCAACAGAAGAAATAAGAAGAGAGTTGATAGGAGAAAAGAAGACGGGTTCCTACTGGTCTACAGATTCAGGTGACACATAAAGAAACAATAACCCTTTACATCCTCCAGCTGTGCAGCTTCCAAATACACCAATATAAGGCTATGTTCACCCAACGTATAGAGACCGGACGTTCCGTGACCCGGCACTTAAGTACCGGCCGGATGATCTTTTGGCCGCATGGTTCTGACATCAGTGTGCGCCCGCATCAGAACCTCCCATAGCACACAGTGAAGCGAGCGGCCGGAGCCGCTCGCTTCACTGTGTGAACTGACAGGGTTACCCACGGCCGCAATTCATTGAATTGCGGCTGCAGAAAACTGACATGTCAGTTCTTTGCGGCGCCGCACGGGATCCCGGCTGGAGCGTATACGTTGTGTATACGCTCCGGCCGGGATCCCATTGAAGCAGAGGCATTGTTCCACTCCATATAAAGTACGGCCGTTGTTGCCGATGGCAACAACGGACGTACTTTTACGTAGTGTGAACATAGCCTAATAGTGAAATCTAGTGGCAAACTTTCATCACGACACAAGTACAATAAGTACAGACTTTTGCGAAGGGTGTATATAACTGTAACACCCGTGGTAGGACACCAGACATTGTAAGAGTTGAGTCGATCTAAACCTAAATTAGACAGTGCAAACTTAGACTACGCAGTCTACAGATGTAGATACTGTCTGTAGTATCTCAGTAATACTCCCTTAAGAGCCCATATGATAGTGCCCTATAGTTCCCATATAATTCTCCTATTATAACACTGAGCGTCCTCAATTTAGGTTTTCGTTTTCTGCAGTTTCCTCCCCTAAAACAGAGATATTTGTCACTGATTTTTTAAAGGAAATGCGGCAGACACGGCTGCCATCAATGACCGTCTTCATGTAGAGCCAGGACTTCTCGCACTGACATTCTCGATATAGTAACTAGATTGGAGCTGCGTCTTGGAAAGGTCACTTAGGAAGCAGATTGCAGTAATGTGGCATCGCTATATCGCCGCGAGGGACACTGCACCATTGTGCAAGACGAACCCGACATTACTGGTCAGATCTGGCAGTGGTGACATCCATAGTGTTAACATTGGGTCATCTACCTACTACTCCCAGAGTGTGACCCGCTGTCATCTCATGATAGTTACACACAGGACTCCTACTTACAATTACTCATTATATTATGCAACTAAAAAATCCCTACATTTCCAATCCCGTGAAATCTAATGTACTGGATGAGGTGGTTTCCATTTGACATGGGTGGTCCGGGACGTTCTACTTGTACTGTAGAAACACACTCAGATCTATTTGCTTCCATAAAGCAGGTCCATACAGGGTCAGACTGGCCCCCCCAGAGTAACTGCTCTATACAAAATACATTGTGGACAAACTGCACCCCATACAGAATACATTATGGAGTAACTGCACCCCATACAGAATACATTATGGAGTAACTGCGCCCCATACAGAATACATTGTGGAGTAACTGCGCCCCATACAGAATACATTGTGGAGTAACTACGCCCCATACAGAATACATTATGGAGTAACTGAGCCCTATACAAAATACATTATGGAGTAACTGCACCCCATACAGAATACATTATGGAGTAACTGCACCCCATACAGAATACATTATGGAGTAACTGCGCCCCATACAGAATACATTATGGAGTAACTGCACCCCATACAGAATACATTGTAGAGTAACTGCGCCCCATACAGAATACATTGTGGAGTAACTGCACCCCATACAGAATACATTATGGAGTAACTGCGCCCCATACAGAATACATTGTGGAGTAACTGCACCCCATACAGAATACATTGTAGAGTAACTGCGCCCCATACAGAATACATTGTAGAGTAACTGCGCCCCATACAGAATACATTGTGGAGTAACTGCACCCCATACAGAATACATTGTGGAGTAACTGCACCCCATACAGAATACATTATGGAGTAACTGCGCCCCATACAGAATACATTGTAGAGTAACTGCGCCCTATACAGAATACATTGTGGAGTAACTGAGCCCTATACAAAATACATTATGGAGTAACTGAGCCCTATACAAAATACATTATGGAGTAACTGCACCCCATACAGAATACATTATGGAGTAACTGAGCCCCATACAGAATACATTATGGAGTAACTGCGCCCCATACAGAATACATTATGGAGTAACTGCACCCCATACAGAATACATTATGGAGTAACTGCGCCCCATACAGAATACATTATGGAGTAACTGCGCCCCATACAGAATACATTATGGAGTAACTGCGTCCCATACAGAATACATTGTGGAGTAACTGCACCCCATACAGAATACATTATGGAGTAACTGCGTCCCATACAGAATACATTGTGGAGTAACTGCACCCCATACAGAATACATTATGGAGTAACTGCGTCCCATACAGAATACATTGTGGAGTAACTGCACCCCATACAGAATACATTGTGGAGTAACTGCGCCCCATACAGAATACATTGTGGACAAACTGCCCCCCAAAGCTAAAGCCCCTATTATACAGGCCGATCTGGAGGAACAAACAAGCGCCGACCGGCCAGATCAGCACTTGCTTGTTCTTCATTCGCTCCTCGCTTGCTCCCCAGACGATCTAAAGATTGCCAATAGTCGCTATCGTTCTTTTTTTCCCAACATGTTGAAAGATAAGCCAACATTGTGTGTGTCAGCTGATCGTTGCCTTTTAACAGGAGCTATTACACCAAGCGATTCTCGTCCGTAACTGCTGATAATCGTCCAAATACAACCAATTATTGCTTGGTGTAATAGGGCCTTAAAGTGGGCCAAGGCTGTGATGACTTGTAACTAGAGTCCATACATCTCCTCCCACCTTAGCTGAATACTAGAGGAGTAACAGGGGCAGGGTTCCTCTCTTGTAGGAGGAGAAGGGGCCTGTCTGGGGTCAGAGGCCCATGTGGACCCCCCGATAAGGACTAGACTGGTCCGCCATCAGACTGGTCCACTATTAGCTCCAGGGCCCTTAAAGTGACTGTACCACCAGGCCCAGGCTGAAGCACTGGAGGCGGCCGACCCACCCCCAGTGGGAAGAAACCCCAGCCCCTCCATGACGTGACTCCATTAGAATCAATGGAACCCTATCATAGAGGGGTTAGGGTTTCCTCCCACTAAGGGTGGGTCGGCCCGTCTCCGGTGCTTCAGCCTGGGCCTGGTGGTACAGTCCTTTTAAAAAATGCGCTGCCCCCATATATACTAGGGACTATACAAATTGACTATAAAAGGGACTAGACAAAAAACAAAAATCATGTGACCAGGTGCTGAAAGGGTTATCCCATTGAAGACAGTATTGATGACAGATCACGGTGATGGCGGGAAAAGTGGAAAATGGATCCGACCTGTATGACCCTTATTTCCATACAGGCCATTAGATCTAATGACCACCACAAAGAGCACCTTTATTATCAGCCGGGCCTCTCCGCTACAATAAGGACTATTGTTCCTCTTATCACTCTGCCTGATCTGGGGTCACATGTCCCTTCAGAAGACGCTGGATTGTTCTATTTTTTTGCCTTTTTTTAAGCGGAAGAAGACTGGGAACCTTCCTATATACTCATTTACACTATAAGTGGCTTTCTTGGTAGAGGGAGTAAGTTTCTACATAGTGACATATGATTCTGATGACATCAGGAAGAGAGAGGTATGATGTCATAATGATCAAGAAACCCCTGATCTGTGACAGAGCTATTATGGAGGTAGAATTACATCTTGGGGTAAACCTCAGCTATTTCCTATGACGCAGTTTATATGGCCCTATAGCAAAATAAGATGGACTCCCAACAAATAATGGCAACAGTCCAACAGGTATGAAGACTAGCGCCATATATCCGAGAACCCATATACAGTAATAATTTTCTACAAAAAGATTCTAACAATGGGATGGGCCCCACTGCAGTGGTTATAGCTACACCTATGTAGATACAAGGTATGGGCAGAGAGCCCAGGATCTATTGAAGGACCCTTTAACCATATCCATTATTAAAGCATGTATGGAGGCCCTGAGTATACATAAGGCAACATGTATATGGTAGTATATTACAAACAAGTAGCTGTAAAGTGTCAAAGAGGTGTGGTTAGGGCACTAAAGTACACTGCAGTGCCAGGCCACGCCTCTATGACACTTCACAGCAACAATAAAAAGTAATAATTTAAGATGGGAACAATAAAAGGTAGTAATAGTCTATGTACAGAACTATGTAACCATGTAAGCTGTTGGGACATCTTTTCCAGCTGAAAGTTTCCCCATCAATATGAGATTAGTGAGGTACAACACCTGGCACTCGCAATATTAAGCTGGCGACGGCCTCTTCACTGTTTACCAGGAATGGCTCCCTACATTAGGAGTGGCTGTGTCTGGAACTACACCGAGCTCAGTCACACCCATTGGAATAGGACTGAGCTGTGGTAAACTGCAATACTGGACACCACCACTACAAAATGCTTGGCGCTGTGCATGCCTGACCCTCGTCCCGCCGGCTTGTCCCGCTGCTGATGCACTCTTGGTCCCGGGGCACTGTTTTATGATCGGTAAAACACAGTATTAGCTGATCAATCAGGGTGCTGGGAGTCACACATTAATTTAATATTGATGGCCTATTCTCACAATATTTCTTCAATATTAAAGGGGTATTGCGTTCAAACATACCTTTTCAGATGTTGCTGCCCATGACTAAGAATTCCTTCTATACTTGTTATTATCTATTCAGTCTCCTTCTACCAGTTCTGAGCTGCTGCTTTCTGCTAAAGACACAAAAATCTGCGTGTGAGCTTTTCTCTCTCTCCCCCCCCCTCCTCCCCCCTCCCTTCTGAGACAAACAAGTCCCTATGTGCAACTTTGTAATGCCGGGAGGGATGAACAGTGAGTTCATCAGCAACTTGACCTCAGATTAACCCTCCCAGCATTACAAAGAAGCTACAAAGTGGCAGATAAAGCCTGTCAGGGACTTGTTTACATCAGCCGTCTCAGAAGGGAGGAGGGGGAGACAGAGAGAAAGGCTTATACACAGATTTCTGTATCTTCAGCAGAAAGCAGCAGCTGAGAACTGGGGGAAGGAAACTGAATAGATAATAACAAGTACGGAAGAAGTTGTTAGTCTCACCATGGGCAGCAACACATGAAACTTGAATTTGAGTGGAATATCCCTTTTAAAGATCCCCAAAAATTACTTTTTGGGTTGTTGTTTTTTTTCTACATTATTTGTTAAATATTTGTAGAAATGACACTCTAACATTTATGTCCCCCCAAAATACTGTGCTAGAAGGTACTATGTATCGTACATTAAAAAAAAACAAGGTCTCATACAGACACAACGTAAAAGTAGGACAGTTATGATGTGAAATGTAGGAAGGCGGAAAAGAAAAAAAATATTTTAGCCCAGAAAAGTGAATGTAGCCCAGTCGTGAAGGGGTTAAGACGTAAGTGCGTGCAGTGGACATGGTGACTGAAGGTTTTCTCCCTGATTTATTGACACTAGGACAGGGCTCTGGGGCCTTCCTTTGTGGATTGTTCTCCCCCTCATAGACTGCTGGCAGCCCCGGTGAAGCCACCACTGACAATGAATAGAATTCCTGGGTTGCATGGCGTAATGTAAAGCTTTTAGGCAGCCGCCTGGCTCTGGGGGATTCATTCAGGAAGGGGAAGGCATGGAATTGTCCTGATGATATTCATCTGTCAGGGGGCTATGTTTACAGATCCCGCTGCCCTAGGTCACGGCTGGCAAACATGCCGAGGACTAGTAATGGTCATGTGTTCCCTGGCTCAGTCATGTGCTCGGGCGCTCTATCACATTGCTGCTTGTGGATTTTATAGGACAGACATTTTATTTATTGACTTCCTTGTGTGAGTTTATTATTCCTGTTTTATTTAGTGTAAAGGTTTTGGTACTATGGAGCCTTACAGTAATATGGCCGGTTGGATCTATGACAGTCTATTACACTATAAGGCCCTGTTCACACTGATTAAGAACGTCGGAATTCCGCGATCCCGACATGTCACTTGTTTCAGCGGAGCGCGGCAGCAGCTTAGGAGCGCGCGCCCTCTCATTCACTTAAAGCAGGACACTGAGCACGGCGGGATTCCACGGCGGAGAGCTCCACCGCAGGAATCCGCTGTTCTTGCTCAGTGTGAACGGGGCCTAAGGGTATATGCACACGGAGTACTTCAGTCGGTAAACTCTGTGCAAAATCTGCCGCTCGTCCCCACGCACCTCCGCTGCCCTCTCCGCCAACTCCACAGGCTCCATCGTATGCTCAGGTTGATTCTGTCATATGCCCAAAGAATTTTCAAGCTGCAGCCTGATAGCTGGCGGCTTATCTTTAAGAGAACAAAAGGTTCGGCCAAGGAAAATCTATCACGCCCAACCCCTTTCCCCATCAACATCATTTGTCAGTGGAGAGTCAGGGTGCCCCCATACACCTAATACCGTCAGCTGGAGTGCCCACCAGCAGGGGGTTCAGCTTTAGAATAACATGTATGGGCAACCTATGAGGAACAGAGAACAACTCTTGGCACACCACACCAATAATATATCTGGGCTATCTCTCTGCTGCCACCTCTGTCCATGTCAGGAACTGTCCAGAGCAGGAGAGGTTTTCTATGGGGATTTGTTACCGCAAATGGACAGAGGTGGCAGCAGAGAGCACTGTGTCAGACTGGAAAAAATACATCACTCCCTGCAGGACATTCAGCAGCTGATAAGTACTGGAAGACTTGAGATTTTTAAATAGAAGTAAATTAAAAATCTATATAACTTTCTGACACCAGTTGATTTGAAAGAAAAAGGTTTACTTATCTAGCCACAGGTGTCAAACTCTGGCCCTCCAGCTGTTGCAAAACTACAACTCCCATCATGCCTGGACAGCCAAAGCTTGCAACAGCTGGAGGGCCTGAGTTTGACACCCCTAGTGAAAACAACAACTTTCAGCATGCTGGGAGATGTAGTGTCACCACAGCCACAGTGCTCTAGGTTACAGACCATTCCTCTAGTCTAACCCATACGGTTATGTCTAATAGATGAGTAACTTCATGGGAAATTTCTTTTTCGCATGATTAACTATGTCAATAGAAAAAACAACAACAAAGTACGAGCAACCACATGAGAGTGGTGAGAGCCGGAGGCGTCCGATGCGTACTGCCTGCAGGACTCCAGCTAACATGTGATGAGCGCTCTCCACAACAGACGCCTTCCATGTCACCGGGACTTCCTGAGCAGTCTCCTCTCTCATCTCAGCCAGCGCTGCAATCAAGAGACAAACAACATCAAGGTTACTAGCCAGATTCTTTACATTTCATTATATTCCAGTGACTTGTAATACCGCACACAACCTGAAGACAGGGTGGCGCTGTTTCTGCAAGTAGTTTTTGTTTTGTTTTGTATGTTTTTTTAAATCATGGACAACCCTGTGCTTCTCGATAACTTTGACATGACGTAAGGCAGTGCACTTTCTATCAGGGTCAGTGTAAGAAATGCAAGTCTTAATTTTTCTTTTAACCCAACTTATACAGATTTGTAATTTACTTCTATTTAAAAATTGACAGAAAGTTAGAGAGTTATAAATTAGCAATGACTTCAAGTTAAAAATCTTCTAGTACTTATCAGCTGCTGTATGTCCTGCAGTAAGTGGTGTATTATTTCCAGTCTGACACAGTGCTCTCCGCTGCCACCTCTGTCCATGACAGGAACTGTCCAGAGCAGTAACAAATCCCTATTGAAAACCTCTCCTGCTCTGGACAGTTCCTGACATGGACAGAGGTGGCAGCAGAGAGCACTGTGTCAGACTGGAGAAAAAATACACCACTTCCTGCAGGACATACAGCAGCTGATAAGTACTGGAAGACTAGAGATTTTTTAATAGAAATAAATTACAAAAGTATATAACCAGTTGATTTGAAAGAAATTGTTTTGCTGGAGTACCCCTTTAAACATATGAATTTCACCAAACGTAACAGTAGCTATTCTTCTATTGGATTATAGGTTTGACATAAAGCACTAGCCACACATTTCCAGATCTTACGTACATTTACTTTAATATTTGCCTTTTAAAAACTGGCGCCCGTTTTAGTCATGCCGCATTTATAGACTCTTTTCAAAACTGTCGAAAAAGTTTCTTAAAGGGGTTCTCCAAGAAGCAGAAAAGGTCCAATTATTTTTAGTATATGTCTTGTTCTTACTTTTGGGCGAAGAAAATATCAATAGAATTGAAATAATTTGCACAATAATTCTATTGAAATTTGCTGCGCCCCAAAGTAAGAACACGACATATTATTGAAAATTGATTCCGCAATTAAAAATCAATTGGATATCTATAAGTTCCATTCAGATGATTCCCTCAGAACGCAGAAAGCCCCATGATGGGAGTGACCCTTCACCCCCTCATCTGGTCAGTGTCAGCAGGTTACCTTGCGGTGAGGTTTGTTACATGACTTCGTGCAGCTCCACATTTTCCTTCCTCAAAACCAAAAAATCTCACTTAAAGCAGATCCCAGAAAAAAAAAAAAAAACTTGAGCCGGACCCTCCCCCCATATAGCTGCTGCCCTGTTGAAATTGCAGTTTCCATAATTAGTTAGATAGTAAAGAATAGTCACTGTGTGGCTACAAAGAGTGTGTGTGGGGGGGGAGGTAAGCACTGAATGAGGGCGAGGGAGGAGACAGTCAGGGGGAGTTGGAGCTCTGAATTCTCTGTCCTCGTCTATCGTCAGGCTGCAGACCAAAAAGGACACTTTTTGCTATATTGCTTTTCTAGTTTTTTTTCTTCTTCTCTTTCCCCTTTTCCCACTCCCTCCTTTATTAAGCTCTGCCCCCCCCCCCCCCCCCACCTCCAGTCGGTTTACCCCCCCCTTCTCGTTCTCAGAAAGTCCCAGAGCCAAAGCAGAGGAAAACATCTGGATTTTGTTTTTCAAGGAGAAGAGGGGGAAGGAGTGAGAAACGCAAGAAGCGGAGAGAGAAAGAGGGAGAGTTTGGGACAGAATCATGGGTGTAGTGAGCACACCCCGAAAACCCCCCACTTTGGCGAGTTGCAAGTGGGAGAGGGAAAGTTGACAAGTTCCTAAGATGCTGGCTGGGAGCAGGCAAGGATACAGTATACAGCCCAGGAGATCCGAAGACCTGACCAGAGTCCCGGCAGCAGCTACGGGTCTATTCCGCATCATGTGCTCCGGCTGAGATTCCTATTTTTGGGTTGCTTTCTGTGGATTTAACAAGTTCTGAAGATTTTGGGTTGTGGCGTCCGCAGATCCAAAATCCATCAACGGTTGAATGTAAGCCAAGGAAAACTTACGAAGGTAAGGAGTCCATATAGGATTTACAGCAGGTGTACTTTATATAATACTACAACATTGAACTGATCTAGGTACTGCAGAACCAAGATAGGTAGGACGGTCACAGATGCATAGAGTTGATATATGATACAGAAATATAGAAGACGACCACACAATTCATGAGATTTATTATGAAGAAGCGATGACGGAATATTATTGGTGTCGATATTTTATAAGAGCTCGCAACCTGAATTCCTGAATTATATCATTACTCATAAGAGATAGGAAAGCTATAGCTCTGCTGCACCATGTATTACACATGACTCATGGCTGTCCACCTAGCTTATTACCCAGGAAACTACCTAAGACCTCCAGTCATTGCTTTATCTTAGGAGGACTTCTTTGGGTCAAGAGTGTCTTCCATCTGATGGACTCTGCTTGTCCATGTGTTAAACAGACACTTCATTGGTGTCTACCTAATTTTCCGCTAGGAAAATGACTTAGGACTAGAGATAAGTGCAACTTAAGCATGTCATAGGCTGTATCCATGTCTTCCTAGACTCCCTAGGGCTACATCCATACTCTTCAGCCATTGATATTCAAATGTCAAACGATCAGACGCAAGTATGCTCCAGTTGCCCTCATCTCTACTTAGGACTTCTAGTGGTTAGGATCAAGAGTGCCTCTCGAAAGGATGGACTCTGTCCATGTACGCAGACAATTTATAGATTTCAATAAGTGTCTACTTACTTTGTCACTGGGGAAATGACTAAGATCACAGGGGGACTTTTTGGGGTGAAAAGTGAACATAACTTACTGATTTGCATATGTTCTTGAGAAGAAGGTAGGACCTCTGGTGATCACCCTTTGAGACAGATAATGTATTGATTTCAGTGTCGCGAACATGGATATCATGTAAAAACCATGCCAGATAGTCACATATGGATTTGGCCCACTGAGCGGACTCAATCCATGGTCCAATCCGCGAAAGGGCAAACTGCAAATCCACGGCTAAAATCTAGGGATCCTCTTTGGATTTTTGCTGTGGATTCTCTTGCAAATCCATATTTGATTTTTCTGTTGTATTAACATACTCTTACTTATGACCTCCTAGGACTACCTTTGGGAATCTGTAGACCCAACTTATAATACTTACGCATGTGGCTCAATGATGATGGTTAATGCCTCACCTTCCACTAGATAGATTATTTTCTAGGATCCCTAGGGAGGACCACTTACTTGTCCATGTAGATCCATGTAGATGTACTTAATATTAGAATGGAAAATGGTTATGGTCAATTCTAATGTAAGACCTACCATGACCACCTTATTATTGAAGGCCGACTTACTGGACAAGGAGTGGCTTTCATTCTGGTGGATTGGATAGGAAAAATAACTCTCACACCTCTTGAGCAAAGAGATATTTCTTCAAGTCAAGTCTCACTCAATCTAGGAGTCTTAGAACTCTGGGGATTTTCTTCTCAATAGAGCAGCAATGGTCTGTAAGTGTCCATATGTCTTTATTGACGAACTCTCACCTCCTCAGTGTCTGACTGGGGTATCTGGGGCCCACCAGAGGAAATGATTCTTGGGGCCCACCAACGAAGGACCAGTGAGAAACAACATGTCAGTCAGTGTTTGTGCAGGTTCTAAAGCTGGGGGCCCACCGGAGAATCCTCTGGTGGTCTGGTGCACTGCACCTCTTTGATCCATTCTGGTGGATCCAAAGTTTGGTTTCTTTTCGAACCAAACCAGTGTCCTCCAAAAGAAGGAGACACTTATCTGCAGACATCCATTGAAAATTGTGCAAATCAATGTTGGTGGGTGCCATAGAGTACTTCTATCTCATCATGTAGGACCTCACGTGATCCCCCTATCTTTCGAAGACCCGCATACTTTTGGAAAAAAACTGGAACATGAATGTCAGAGAACAGAACATTCCCAACTTTGTGCGTCTAGTGCTGTCCCTAGTTCCCACAGACAGCTGTAAAGTCTGTAAGGGCAAGGTCTCTAATTCAGGACTCTTGAACGGTGGGAATGGGACACTTCAGATGACAGGAACGTAGCTCCCGGGGTTAAGCAGTTCTCAGGTGCAGACTGAGCGAGTTAGTGTAACCATGCACGGCAGGCATTTAGGTGTGTGTACACACTAGGTGAGAGGTGGAGACAAAGCTACACAGGACAAATGAATTTGGGAGGCAGACACAGACTTGCCTCGCATGTTACCTGGCTGACGGAGAGATCCATGAGACCAGATCATTGTATGATTTGGATTTTATGCCCTGGGATATAAGGAGCAGGAACTCAGAGATGAATGAGAGGACTTCATGTCTGCTGAGGAATACGGGGGAGAAGAGATCAAAGGAAAGTAACAAAGAACAGAGATGAAGTATGAGACATGAAAGAGAAGCATGGCTTTACACTGGGCATGGAAAATTAGGAAAAGGGGGAGAAATGCTGAGAGGATCCTGAAGTAAGTGCCGCATTACCTGCCTATAAGTATAGATATCTCTCATGTATATGGCTCACTAATGGTGGGGACAAAGCTCATCCACAGTCATAGGGAAACAATAGGCTAGTGTCAGAATCTGCCGCCTGAAGTTAGTGCAGGCAACAATCTAGGACAGCATGTCTTATAGAAGGTATGGCGGTGGTAAGGAGCAACCGCAGAAGGTGTAAGATGTTACAGTGATAATAGCATAAGAGGAATTGTATAGGGAGGATATATGGAGTAATAGGAGGAGATATAGGGGAGGATATATGGAGTAATAGGAGGAGATATAGGGAGGATATATGGAGTAATAGGAGGAGATATAGGGGAGGATATATGGAGTAATAAGAGGAGATATAGGAGAGGTTATATGGAGTAATAGCAGATATAGGAGAGGTTATATGGAGTAATAGGAGGAGATATAGGGAGGATATATGGAGTAATAAGAGGAGATATAGGGAAGGTTATATGGAGTAATAGGAGGAGATATAGGGAGGATATATGGAGTAATAGGAGGAGATATAGGGAGGATATATGGAGTAATAGGAGGAGATATAGGGGGGATATATGGAGTAATAGGAGGAGATATAGGGAAGGTTATATGGAGTAATAGGAGGAGATATAGGGAGGATATATGGAGTAATAGGAGGAGATATAGGGAGGATATATGGAGTAATAGGAGGAGATATAGGGAGGATATATGGAGTAATAGGAGGAGATATAGGGAGGTATATGGAGTAATAGGAGGAGATATAGGGGGGATATATGGAGTAATAGGAGGAGATATAGGGGGGATATATGGAGTAATAGGAGGAGATATAGGGGAGGATATATGGAGTAATAGGAGGAGATATAGGGAGGATATATGGAGTAATAGGAGGAGATATAGGGGAGGATATATGGAGTAATAGGAGGAGATATAGGGGAGGATATATGGAGTAATAGGAGGAGATATAGGGAGGATATATGGAGTAATAGGAGGAGATATAGGGGAGGATATATGGAGTAATAGGAGGAGATATAGGGGGGATATATGGAGTAATAAGAGGAGATATAGGAGAGGTTATATGGAGTAATAGCAGATATAGGAGAGGTTATATGGAGTAATAGGAGGAGATATAGGGAGGATATATGGAGTAATAGGAGGAGATATAGGGAAGGTTATATGGAGTAATAGGAGGAGATATAGGGAGGATATATGGAGTAATAGGAGGAGATATAGGGAGGATATATGGAGTAATAGGAGGAGATATAGGGAGGTTATATGGAGTAATAGGAGGAGATATAGGGAGGATATATGGGGTAATAGGAGGAGAAAGAGAGTGGATATATGGAGTAATAAGAGGAGATATAGGAGAGGTTATATGGAGTAATAGGAGGAGATATAGGGGGATATATAGAGTAATAGGAAGAGATATAGGGGGGATATATAGAGTAATAGAAGGAGATATAGGGAGGATATATGGAGTAATAGGAGGAGATATAGGGAGGATATATGGAGTAATAGGAGGAGATATAGGGGAGGATATATGGAGTAATAGGAGGAGATATTGGGAGGATATATGGAGTTATAGGAGGAGATATAGGGGAGGGTATATGGAGTAATAGGAGGAGATATAGGGAGGATATATGGAGTAATAGGAGGAGATATAGAGAGGATATATGGAGTAATAGGA
Source organism: Dendropsophus ebraccatus (assembly GCF_027789765.1). Taxonomy (NCBI): domain Eukaryota; kingdom Metazoa; phylum Chordata; class Amphibia; order Anura; family Hylidae; genus Dendropsophus; species Dendropsophus ebraccatus. Next base: position 210,431,315 of record NC_091454.1, on the reverse strand, counting down.
GGAGATTTAGGGAGGAAATATGGAGTAATAGGAGGAGATATAGGGAGGTTATATGGAGTAATAGAAGGAGATATAGGGAGGTATATGGAGTAATAGGAGGAGATATAGGGAGGATATATGGAGTAATAGGAGGAGATATAGGGAGGATATATGGAGTAATAGGAGGAGATATAGGGAGGATATATGGAGTAATAGGAGGAGATATAGGGAAGGTTATATGGAATAATAGGAGGAGATATAGGGAGGATATATGGAGTAATAGGAGGAGATATAGGCAGGTTATATGGAGTAATAGGATGAGATATAGGGGAGGATATATGGAGTAATAGGAGGAGATATAGGGAGGATATATGGAGTAATAGGAGGAGATATAGGGAGGGTATATGGAGTAATAGGAGGAGATATAGGGAGGATATATGGAGTAATAGGAGGAGATATAGGGGAGGATATATGGAGTAATAGGAGGAGATATAGGGGGGATATATGGAGTAATAGGAGGAGATATAGGGGGGATATATGGAGTAATAGGAGGAGATATAGGGAGGATATATGGAGTAATAGGAGGAGATATAGGGGGATATATGGAGTAATAGGAGGAGATATAGGGAGGATATATGAAGTAATAGGAGGAGATATAGGGAGGATATATGGAGTAATAGGAGGAGATATAGGGAGGTATATGGAGTAATAGGAAGAGATATAGGGAGGATATATGGAGTAATAGGAGGAGATATAGGGAGGATATATGGAGTAATAGGAGGAGATATAGGGAGGATATATGGAGTAATAGGAGGAGATATAGGGGGGTATATGGAGTAATAGGAGGAGATATAGGGAGGATATATGGAGTAATAGGAGGAGATATAGGGGGATATATGGAGTAATATGAGGAGATATAGGGAGGGTTTATAGCATAATAGGAGATATAGGGAGGATATATTCAGTAATAGAGAGGGATATGGAGTAATAGAAGTACATATGGGAGTAATATGGAGGAATATAAAGTAATTTTGCAGTAAGTTATAGTGCCTACAATAGTTATAGTGACACATATAGGAGTATACGTGCTATATGGGGACGTTCTTCTGTCCCAGCTCCAGCACTGTGAGGTATGGATAGTGGAGAGGTGTGGCGGACATACTTAGGAGAATGCGGCTCAGCTTGCTCATGTATTTTCATTTCACGGCTTGTATGGATCATCTGTCAGACTAGAAGGTTTAGCCTGGAGACAGAGACGCCTGAGATATGAACAGGGGAAAGTTAGGCAGCAAAATAAGTATATCAGTAATGTACGGAACAATTTGTCATGAAGTATCTGTACGTCTATTCGTCTTTACTGAGGATTGACTTATTATTAGAAGAATCTGATTACTAAGGCAGGAAGAGCTCCATGAGGTGAGCACCATGACAGTCCAATGTGAGACAGACGACCTGAGCGGCTTATAGATAGTCCAGAAAACAGCATCACAATCACCTCATGACATTCATTGTAGCTTTTCTAGATTAGGACTGAGCCGTCCACCTATTTTCTACCTGAGAAGCTGTCCACCAACCTGTTTCCTGTACCTGGTTGTCATGGTTACGTCCACGACTGCAACAATCAATATGGTTCAGATTGCTCATGTCTTATGGCCGAAATAAAGAACTAAAGACAGAAAGGTACTTACCTAACGCTCAGGTTTGGCAGGCCCCGTCCAAACCTGAACACTGGTCATTTGACTCCCGGTGTCTGGAGAAGTTGGATGCCCCCCTAGGGCTGCCAGAAAAACATGAATACAGCCTACGGCCTATATCCATGTTTTCCATGACTCCCTAGGGGGGCATCTAATTCTGAGTGTTTAGAGTTCAGACAAGCGCTAGCAAACCTGAACGTTAGGTAAGTTGACCTATCACTAACCATGACATATACAGTAAGATATATATATATATATATATATATATACACACCGGTATATGCACTTTGGTCATTTAAACACTGGACACTATGCTCTGGAGGACCATCTGACCATGGGGGACCACCAGCAGGTATGATCAGCTGATCATCCTGATTCCTTACATGTTGGTGTACATTTTTTTTCCCTTCAAGCAGCCCCCTTCATACAAAGCCAATACACACTACTGTATAGTTTGGATCATGAGAAGAGCTCTGGCCTACTAAAAATTCTTTAAACCCTTTAAGAAATGAACTGATAGCCATAAGTTGTATTGTTCAGGTCATTACGTAACTTATATATCAGTCAGTGGTCTATGGTCAGTGCTGCAGGTCGACAGACATTTCCAAGCGGTTTCTAGTTTGCATTATCTGTGTAAGGTTAAAGGGCATGTATCATTTAGATTATTTGGGTCAGATTTAGATCCTAAAACATGCTTGATAGTGACTACACTGAAACAAGTGATATGTCCCATACAGAGGAAGGGGTTATGGGGTTCTGGTGGCGCTGAGGTTGATTCTTAGGGGTGTCAAACCCTCTAACTGTTGCAAAACTACAATTCCCATCATGCACACCTGTGCATTAGGTGAATGCTTTGTCTACATTGGCTATGGAAGCAGGGAGGCCAACCCTAAAGAACGGGAACACTTTTCTATTATAAGATACTGAGGTATGTGGTTGGCCGCTGTATACAGGAGATCACAATGATCTGTAGACGGCACTAGCCACAGAGCCGGTTTACTTGTATTCTATTCTGTATGATACCATATGATACGATAAGCTTATCCTCTCCCATAAACATCACTTCACAGATTAAAGGGGAAGTTCACAAAAAAAAAAAACAACTTACAAATCAACTGGTGTCAGAAAGTGCCAGAGATATGTTATTTACTTCTATTAAAAAATCTCAAGTCTTTCAGTACTTATCAGCTGCTGTATGTAATGCAGGAAGTGGTGTATTCTTTCCAGTCTGGAGAGCAGGAGAGGTTTTCTATGGGGATTTGCTCCTGCTCTGGACAGTCCCTGTCATGGACAGAGGTGGCAGCAGAGAGCACTGTGTCTGGAAAGAATACACCACTTCCTGCAGGGCATGCAGCAGCTGATATGTATGGGAAGACTGGAGATTTTTTTTTAATAGAAGTAATTTACAAAACTTTCTGGTACCAGTTGATGTGCAGCTCTGGAGTATAATACATGATAAATAATGTAATGTATATACACAGTGATCCCATCAGCAGAATAGTGAGTGCAGCTCTGAAGCATAATATATGATTGGTAATGTAATGTATGTACACGGTGACCCCCACCAGCAGAATAGTGAGTGCAGCTCTGGAGCATAATACAGGATAACTAATGTAATGTATGGACACAGTGATCCCATCAGCAGAATAGTGAGTGCAGCTCTGGAGCATAATACAGGATAACTAATGTAATGTATGGACACAGTGATCCCATCAGCAGAATAGTGAGTGCAGCTCTGGGGCATAATACAGGATAAGTAATGTAATGTATGGACACAGTGACCCCACCAGCAGAATAGTGAGTGCAGCTCTTGGGCATAATACAGGATAAGTAATGTAATGTATGTACACAGTGACTCCACCAGCAGAATAGTGAGTGCAGCTCTGGGGTATATAATACAGGATAAGTAATGTAATGTATGGACACAGTGGACGGTGGCAGGATGTAAATCTTGATCAGTACAAGATAAGTAATCCCCAATGTACAGACACACACCATACTGCCCTATGTAACACAGTAATGTATGATGTCACATCATATGGAAACAATCTCATAACTCTAATAACATCCAGCAGGGGTTCCTGTATATTTGACGACAAGAATAGTGAATCCTGCAGCAGAATTCCCGTTATAAAAATCCCCCAGGGATACCTGATGGACCCCATTATAAGTCATTATAAGTCAATTAAAACATTTAATTTGATAGCAGTGTTTTGGGTTATGTTATTGTATGGAGATGGCTATTCATCCCCTCTACAGACTCTCTGCAGACTATCCATCCTCTCTGCAGACTCTCTATCCTCTCTACAGACTATCCATCCCCATTGCAGACTATCCATCCCCATTGCAGACTATCTATGCTCTCTACAGACTATCCATCCCCTCTGCAGACTATCCATCCTCTCTGCAGACTATCCATTCTCACTGCAAACTATCATCCTTTCTGCAGACTATCCATCCTCTCTACAGACTATCCATCCCCTCTGCAGACTATCCATCCCCTCTGCAGACTATCCATCCTTTCTGCAGACTATCCATCCCCTCTGCAGACTATCCATCCCCTCTGCAGACTATCCATCCCCATTGCAGACTATCCATCCCCTCTGAAGACTATCCATCCCCTCTGCAGACTATCCATTCTCTCTGCAGACTATCAACCTCTCTGCAAACTATCCATCCCCTCTGCCGACTATCCATCCTCTCTGCAGACTATCCATCCTCCATCCACCCCCTCTGCAGACTATCCATCCCCTCTGCAGACTATCCATCCCAATTGCAGACTATCTATCCCCTCTGCAGACTATCCATCCCCTCTGCAAACTATCCATCCATTCTGCAGACTATCCGTCCCCTCTGCAGACTATGCATCCGCCCTGCAAACTATCCATCCCCTCTGCAAACTATCCATCCCCTCTGCAGACTATCCACCCCTTCTGCAGACTATCCATCCCATCTGCAGACTATCCATCCAATCTGCAGACTATCCATCCTCTCTGCAGACTATCCATCCCCTCTGCAGACTATCCATCCCATCTGCAGACTATCCCTCCTCTCTGCAGACTATCCATCCTCCGGCCCCCTGACACTCTGTTTACCCTCCTACCCTGGAATTCTTGCCCTTCTACCTCTCCCATCCCCACTAGTGGCTGCGGGTTTAGTTAATGGTGTAAGCTGTGACATCTCATCCCACATGTTTCATCTCCTGGGCCTGCAGAACATTACACAGCAGCTGTTCTCCATCACACAGGACCCCACTAAGGTCTCGGGCCTTTCTCACACAGCAGCTTTTTACAAGCTTTAACCCTTTCTGCATGCCCGGAGCGATGAGAGATACGGCTGCGGTTGGCATTATATGAGAATTACTGGAGAAGGTCCCAGGGAAACTCCTAAACTATACGGGGTCTTGGAGGGGGGCACTCAAACTAATGGGGGTCAGTGACTTATAAACTAATGGGAGTCCTGGGGGGAAGGAGGGGCAGGTGGGTGGATGCAATACCATATACAACCAGAGTAGCGCTGTTTCTGGGGTAGAAAGAATTCCCCAACATCTGAGCCTTGCATTAGCGTGAGATGGGTCATCCATGTTGGATTTCAACACCCCCAATCCTCTTTTTTTCGGGGGAGATTAGCCGCTACCAGAGATGTAGTCTGGCAGCAGCTTCCTTCCCTCTCCACATTTAGAACAATACACGTTCGGATTGGCAGGCATTTGATTGACACTTACCTATGACCAGCTTAAAGGGGTTGTCCCAGCTTAAAGGGGTGAAATCAGATACTTACCGCACACATATATGTAGATGAGTACAAATCTGTACTGTTTTTCTTACTCATGGGTCTGATCACTTCCTGATTTCCTCTCTGAACTGTGACCTTTCTGTTGCCAGGCAACAGAGCACAACCTTTTCCCACAATCTCCCTGCTTACATGTGGTGTGGAGAACAGCTCCCAATATTAATAGGACAGGTAAGGAGACTGAAGTTAAACTGAGCATGTGTGACCACCTTACTGGATGGTCAAAGGTAGTAACCAAGGGCAACAGGTTATCCAAACAATACAGGCACATGGGGGATTAGTACTGTCTATACGGGACAATATCAGAAATGTTTGTACATTCATTTACCATAATGCCTCATTCCAGAGCCATTTATCCTTATAGGACAATCCCTTTAAGCCTCTACTCCACCAGATCGGCTACTTATATCCATTGAGCAAAAAAAGTATGGGGCCCATTAGCATCCAGCCTGCCTGACCTTTCTTTCCTGTGACATTTGCTCTTAGCGGAGAATTGTCAGATCACGATACACATGATATAGACGGCCAAGGGTACGGATGACGTCTCTCTATATAGAGGTCTATAGAGACAATAAGCCAATTGTGGAGCCCCCTCCCTTTACTAACAGCCTTATATACAGATGATCTTAGCCATAGAGTAGTCCCATTGCTGGAGGAGGTTGAGGTTGGGATGGGTTACAGTCGGGGTATTGTTCTCCTCCATAGAGTAGTGTATGAATGTAGTATATAACTGTATACGGCTCATTATTACACTCACATGACCAACACCCCCCACCCCACTGTCTATTATCTCCATACTCCTCCTATGTAATAGCTGAACAAATTTTAGTTGACTTAAATATTTCTGTCCGTGAGAAAGAAGAAAATCTCATGGATTGTGGTGAAGAGAACCTGTATTATGTAACGGCAGAGACAGGTGACACCCAGCACCAACGCGTTTCTGCCCCATCTGGCCTGGTCATGGCGCGACTAAGCCGACCCTTCAGTCCCATAACACTCGCTGCCCAATGGGCCCATCCTGTGAACCACTGATATTGTAAGGGCCCTATTCCAAGGGACGATTATCGTTAAAATTATCGTTAAGTCGTTCAAATCTAAACGATAATCGTTCGGTTTAATAGCAGTTAACGATTAACGACCAAATGAGAAATCGTTGATCCTTTAATAAGACCTGGACCTATTTTTATCGTGTCTCGTTCGCAAATCGTTTGCATTGAATAAGACGTCGTTCGGTCGTTTGCAGTAGTGACGAACGCAATAGCGACGACAAGATGACCGCAAGAACGATCATAAGTAACGATAATCGTTCCATGTAAATGGGTGAACGATTTCAGGTCTTTCGCAATAACGGTCGTTTGGATCGTTTATCATTAACGATTATGCGAACGATAATCGTCCCGTGGAATAGGGCCCTAAGTCTTGACTCCAGTGACTTCACCAGCAGAATATTGAGCGCAGCTCTGGAGTATAATACAGGATGTAACTCGGGATCAGTACAGGATCAGTAATGTGTGTACACAGTGACTTCACCAGCAGAATAGTGAGTGCAGCTCTGGAGGTAACAGGATGTAACTCAGGATCAGTAAAGGATAAGTAATGTAATATATGTACACAGGGACCCCACCAGCAGAATAGTGAGTGCAGCTCTGGAGTATAATACAGGATAAGTGTTATAATGTACTTTTAAGGTTTATAAGTTTTTTTTATGTAAGTTTATATATGTGAAATGATGAACATTTACTTTAAGTTTGTGCAGCACCAGAACGGTAGATAATATGAATGAACGATGAACAACCAGAGCATAAATAGATTTTGTATAGACGTGCCAATGATTACATTCTGATGAATGGGCAGGTTATATTGGGGCTAAAGATCATAGCCTGGGCCATAAACTTATTTACCTGTCTAAGGCCTGTATACTTATGTGTATATAATTACACCTCTGACTTTTACACCTGTGACATTTGAAGCTTCTGCAGCCCATAGACATTACATGTAATGGCCGGGAACTGGCAGTGGTATGTATGAGAGCTACCAGGGACGGGACAGATTGGATGGGGGCGACAGCTGTCAATCCTAAAAACATCAACCCGTAGAGATGGGTTATAGAAAACTCCTTCACGTTGGTAACACAGAGTAGATCTTTACTACTATGTATGATTTTTTTTTTTTTACCTTAGAAAGGGGAATTGGCATTTCCGTTTTGTCAATGGCTCACAGTTACATAATTGTTTAGTGGTTACAGAGATGAGGCATCTTGTCTGTTTTGGGTTCACTTGGCATGCGATGCTCAAAAAAGCGTGTCAGTATATAGCGTGGAAGAAAAGAATGCACACAAAAAGCTCCGAACAAAGTGTAAACATCTTATGGAGATGAGCCAGAGAGTCCATATGGATATACTAATGGGTCATATGGAAATGAAGAACAAAATAGTCAGATATCATTCAATCATTCAACCTTTTAGATGATTTGTTTTACGCCAAGACCTTGGCTTTCTAAACTTGTCAGTCAAAACATTTTTTTGCCAATCAGGCAACAAACTTCAAAGATCAATAGTACAAGCTAATATGAGAAACTTTGTAATATATCTTATCAGACAAAAATGCTTCCTTCTCCTGTTATCAAGTATCTTCCCCAGCTAACTGTTACTGGTTATGATTTTGCTAGGGATCAGATGGCATGTAATATAAGTCTATAGGGAGGAAAGGAGTCAGATGGGAGGGGGAGTGCCTGGCAACACACATACACACTGCAAAGAGAGGGGAAGAGATACAGCTTTAGGCTATGTTCACACTTCATATTTTTTCGTAAAACTATGGCCGTTGCCAATTGCAACTACAAAAAACTACTGCAACTACAAAAAATATGTTACCTTGCTGTCTATGAAATCCCGGCCAAAGCGTATACACATGGTATACGCTCCGGCCGGGATCCCTAGAGGCACCGCAAACAACTGACATTTCAGTTTTCTGCGGCCACTATTCAGTGAATAGTGGCCGCAGAAAACCCTGTCAGTGTACACTGTGGATCAAGCGGCTCGAGTGTGCTGTGGGGAGTTCTGATTCGGATCTGATCAGAACTCTGCGGCTGCAAAGATCATCTGGCCGATACTGCAGAAGATCTTTTCGGAGACCGTCCGCTCCATTACCCGGCCGGGTCACGGAACAGCCGGTCTCTTACACTGTATGAACATAGCCTAAAAGACAACTTGCAGAGGAAAGATCTGGTGAATGATGTCAAAAGTTTTGATCGGTCGGAGAGGAAAACCCGACATGTTTTCCTGATCGGCCACAGTCTGAACATTTCCTTTGTTATTATCTTAGAATAGATAGAGATAGATAAGAGTGTTCAGACCACGGCCGATCAAGAGAACGAGTCGGGCGTTCCTCTCTTCATTTTGGGTCTGTGTGAGCTGGACGGCTCCGTAGAGCTACATTATGCGGCCGTCCAGGTCATATAAGACGGAGATCAGATCAGAAGATCCTATAGTACAGGGCCTATTTACACCTTCCTATCTATAAGCACTGATTCTATAACACTTATGGACAATGTCGAGCACTCTTTGGACAAGACATAATAGGTGTACTACCCTATAGCTCCTCTATTAACCCTTTTCCTTATTAGTCCTCACTGGTTACCCATAGCCAGGTTCAGGGGTGTATTAGAGAGCTCCGGCTTGTCTATGTTGCTGCCTCTTGGCCACCATTATAAATATAGGAACCAGTACAATACTTTTTGCTCCTACAGTGTTGGGTATCTGTTTATCTCAGTCGGTTTTTACATGACCAAGTTCCTTTCTGGAAGCGTAAGGGTTACTAAAGTGCAGACAGCCGTCCACTGATAAGACTTCTGCGTGACAGGAAGTAATACAGGGAGAAACATAACACATAGGGGCAAAGGAGATAGATCACACATGCGGGACCCGTGTGTATAGGCCGGCCTGCTCACACTCACGTAACACACAGCCAGGACTGGCTAAGGAGAAAACTATATAGAGAGGTCTGACTACTATAAGGTTTTCTTCATTCTAGAGGGGAGCTAATTTGCATATTTTTTTCCCATCAAGCATTGCCTGGAATTAAGTCTTCGTATATCACTGGTTCTCTTCAATGAGAATCAGTACAAATGACATATACACAGGGAGGTGACATCTAGGTGTACGCAGGTTGGCTGGTGGCTGCCAGTAGGCCAAACAGGCCTCTTGATCAAAGCCAAGGGGTCTCGAGATGCCAAAAGTCTCTGGGAGTGGCAGTGATGGCACTTTGCACCCACTTTCATTCCTTCAGCACTTTTTCCCTGGCCTTTTAGATATAAGAGAGATTTATCAAACATGGTGTAAAGTGACACTGGCTCAGTTGCCCCTAGTAACCAATCAGATTCCACCTTTCATTTTTCAAAGAGTCTGTGAGGAATGAAAGGTGGAATCTGATTGGTTGTTAGGGGCAACTGAGCCAGTTTCACTTTACACCAGTTTGATAAATCTCCCCCATTGTTTTATGACAATTTTTATAGATCTGCCGGATGTGTACCCTATCACAGCACATATCCTTATTTATTTTATCTTTTTATGACTGTGCGTTTACTTGTTAGGGTCCCATTAGACGAAGCGAGTTTTACCGATTAACGATCGCAAACGAGATTGTTTATCGTTAACCTGAAATTGTTCACCATATCACACAGAACGATAGTTGTTAGTAACAATCGTTACTACAATCACTTACTCCATCTGATCCCAGCAAAAGAAGGAACGGTGCTGAACTAGACTGAACAATGAGCGAAGGGATTAACGATGATATTAGGGTCCGATCTAAATCAACGAATAAAGGGGTACTCCGGTGGGGGGGCACTTTTTTGGTGGGACCGGGAAGGAGGTGGCCGAGGGAAAAGATGTCCACTCACCTCCCTGGCTCCAGCGGCGGGTCCCGCATCACGGCGTTCCAGGGTGCGGTTCCCGGCCGCTTCCGGGTGTCTGACGCAGACCCGAGACGTGACGTCTCAGGTCCGCTCAGCCACTCAGTTAGGGAGGCAGGATCTGAGCGGTCTGAGCGATCGCTAGTGCCGGCTATTTTAAAGGGTAGATGCCGCTGTCATAACCGACAGCGGCATTTAAACCCTGCAGAGCCGCTCCATATGCAGCACGAGTCTGCTGCATATGGATCGGCCCCTCACTACTAATGACTGCGGCCCGCAATCCCGCGGTCATTCAACCATTCCAAATACGGGACCCGCCGGTGCTGCGGCAGCGGTCCCTTACACCAGCCAGTTCCCCAACCTCCGGGTCCACAATCCTGTCGCCCCCCCCCCTTCCCGGGGGGCCCACCGATACAGTGGCACAACAACTCCCAGAATACCTTCTTGTGGGGAGTTGTTGTTCACAAGGAGGCATGCTGGGAGTTGTTGTGCCAGGAGGCTGCTAATGCATTACAACTCCCAGCAGCATACCTCCTTGTGCACTACATCCCCCAGCATACCTCTTTGTGCACGAGGAGGCATGCTGGGAGTTGTAGTGCACAAGAATGTATGCTGCACGGAGTTGTTGTGTCAGGAGCTGCACAACTGCAATTCCCAGCATACCTCCTTGTGCACTACAACTCTCAGGATACCTTCTTGTGGGGAGTTGCAAAGCACAAGGAATTATGCTGGAAGTTGTTGTTCACCAGGAGGTATGCTTGGAGTTGTAGTGCACCAGGAGGTATGCTGGGAGGTGTAGTGCACAAGGAGGTATGCTGGGAGTGGCAGTTGCGCGGCAGCAGCCTTTCAAAACATCCCAGCATACCTTCTTATGCACTACAACTCCTAGCATACCTCCCTGTGCACTACAACTCCCCACAAGAAGGTATTCTGGGAGTTGTTGTGCACAGGGAGGTATGCTTGAGGTTAGAGGGGAATAAAAAATGTAAAAAAAAAGTGTTTTAAAATAAAACAAAACAAAAAATAATAAAGGTTCTAATAATCCCCCCTTTTCCCTTTTTTTCAAAAAAAAGTAAAAAAAAAAAAAAAAAAAAGAACATACATGTATCCACTACATGTGAATTGTCCGAACTATAAAATGTAACAAAGTGATCAAGAAGTCACATAAATAAAAATGTTGTGCATGGGGGGAAAATATCTGTAGTCAGGAAAAAGGGAAATTATATTCGTATTTTTACGTGTTTTTTTTCTCAAACTTTTTATTTAGTATCGAATTGGTATTGAGTATCGAAATCCGAAAGCTGATATCGGTATCGAACTCAAAATTTTGGTATCGTGACATCCCTACTATGGACCAACATTAGTCTAGCGTGTATGGCCGGCTGCACTAACTCTTAAAATATCTTTGCTTATGTAATGTCTCCTTGTCGTATTGAGAAGTGTTGTAAGAAATCACCACGAACCACAGTTTAGGTTCAGTCAACACATGCACCATTGCAACACTGCACACCATCAGAGCCATGTCCTCAACAAGGACTATAAAACTACTGTATAGATATAAGACCTATGCCTCTGTATACTTCATACAGCAAAGGAAGTCGTGATTTCAGGGAGGTCGAGGTCTTGTTTTTGAAGTTGGTGGAGTTATCTCTATTCGAAACTACACTGCTAGAACATGACGTTCGAAAGGTGGTTATGCAAGTGCTTGTTCTCTTATAGAATTCACTTGAGGTTAACATATGTTTATCTTCGTAATACACAGGACTTAGTAAGAAGAGCTTATATATTTTGGGCCTAAAAGTAACATTTTTGTTGCTGCCAAAATCCCTAAAAATTGACATAGGACAATGGTGGCTGGTCGTCTTAATGAGGCTGGGGTCCTTGTTACTACTATTCTAGTGTTGTTCTTATGAATTCCGTAGGCTTGTGGTAGCAGTGTAAGCTCCATTTAGTACTCAAGGTCATGTCGAAAAAATGGTGACCCATCGAAGACTCAGTATTGCCCTCCCATGGACTCATAGTTAAAGGGGATCTCCAGCGCTACAAAAACATGGCCCATTTCTTCCAGAGACAGCACCACTCTTGTCTCTGGTTTGGGTGCAGGCTTTGTAACTTGGTTCCCTTGAAGTGAATGGAGCTTAATTGCTAACCACACCTTAAAGCGGTTATCCAGCGCTACAAAAACATGGCCACTTTTCCCCTTCTCTTGTCTCCAGTTTAGGTGTAGTTTGCAATTAAGCTCCATTTACTTCAATGGAACTGAGTTTGAAACCCCACCCAATCTAGAGACGAGAGGGGGAAAAGTGGCCATGTTTTTGTAGCGCTGGATAACCCCTTTAACTGGAGAGCATCCTCCACTGATCTACCACCAGCTTCTGCCCAACCCATTCTGTCCTGGGAGAATATTTTTATGTTAAACATATTTTTTAAGAATTTTTGGTGATATTTTTTCTAATTTTCAATTTTTCTATCTATATTATAAAATTACCCTGAGATCTTGCAGTTTTCATTCTCACCACTGGGCTTAAAACCAAGCTGAGACTTCCCGTTGTGCTTGTAGTGATAAGAGGAGGCTGCAGTAAAGTGATCTGTACAGCATTACAGCAACATGTGACACCAGTAGATAGAAGAGACAATAGCAGCTTCCTGTGGAATGACCTTTTCAAAGGTCACAGAGCGCGCTCAGTAATGTTTTACAGTCATCTCAAGGGGTCATTGGGTTTATTGATATCTGTGGCCATGGGTCTTGCTGTAAAGCATGTCACTAAATGCTGTTAAGAACAGCCCAGGCAAGATGGCAGCCCCCATAACAAGTCAGAAAATAGAAACACATTAGAATAAAAGTAAAAGTTTTATTATTTGACTTTAATCAGTAAAAGAAAATGCACTTTACACTAATGCAGAATTTTAAACAAAAGTTTCACAAAAGCCAATGAAGAGGGTCCAAAAAAAAAAAAACATCTTCCTGATCTCCATGTAGATGATGTAAGTGGCTCATCACTCCATGGTGTTGATCTGTAGATCTCACTGCTCCTATGGCTTTCTGGCCGTCCCCACCCCAGCAGTAGACAAATCACTATTAATACGCTGTGTCTGAACCGTTCTTCATGGTCAGACAACAATAGCTATTAGGGTCAGTTCTCGACAGGAGACCAAACCCTTCTCATCCACCGCTGTGTTTGTTGATGCAGAGCTGAACAATACCGTGTAGTTCAGAACACAGGAACTTGCACCATAAACTGGCGCCTTGGCCACACTCCGCCACTGACATTATTACTAGGGGGGCTATCTCTATTGCCATATGTTCAGGCGAAAACACTGCAATACCTATAGATAGGCGCCTACAGGAGAAGTTGTTTGTTTTCCTTTTATGTTTTTTTGTGGGGTTTTTTTTTGTTTTTTTTTGTATAGTTTGACTGTTACAGAACTTACTGGTAATATCAGTCTGTTAGCCAACTCATCCTGGACTGTTAGAAATAACTGCCACTTGGCTCCGACTTCCCCGTTTCTTCATCATTTCTTCCTTCTTCGTTCCCCCAGGTGAAATGACGGCTGGGTTATATCAAAGGCCAGCGAGGAGCGGGGGAAGGGGAGTAGGATAGGCATTGTATATAAATGCTTTTAAGTGACTGAGAGTGAGATCATGCAGAAAAGCTAAGGGAGAGAAATGGGATTAGAGGAGGCAACGAAGGAGGAAGTAGTGGGGAATGGGGTGGGGGAGTATATGACGCCATATGGGCCCCTGAGATTCTTCTACATCAATGCTAGCCAGCTTCAAGTTCATGCTTGACTTAGAAAAAATACTTATTTTGTTGCTCCAGAACATTTAATATACAAATTAACCAACTTGATTGGATGTATACAGCTCCTACGCAGAGCAATGTGTCTACCTGGTTACAGACTACAAACAATCCCGGTGCGTGGTCTGATTTTACAATCAGATATTATTATTCTGAAAATGAGACAGGGTCTTTTTTTATGGAAAAAAAAGGTCTAGGGCTCATTTTCGGGGTAGGTCCTCAGTTTTCTCAGAAACACAGTATGCCCCCTACACTGTAGCCCCAATCTATATAAGTTCCCCTGCAGTTAGGCTTCCATAATGTATACCCCCTCCCCCCTCTGTAGTATTTCCCATATACTGTATGCATTCCCTCTCTGAAGGTAGTCCCCATACTGTATATATCCCCTCTCTGCAGGTAGTCCCTTTACTGTACACATCCCCCTCTGCAGGTAGTCCTCATACTGTATACATTCCCTCTTTTCAGGTAGTCCCCATACTGTATACATCCCCTCTCTTCAGGTAGTCCTCACACTGTATACATTCCCTATTTTCAGGTAGTCCTCATACTGTATACATCCCCTCTCTTCAGGTAGTCCTCATACTGTATACCTCCTTCCTCCCTCTGTAGGTGTTTCCCCATACTGCAGGTAGCCCCAATATTGTATACATTCCCCTCTGCAGGTAGTCCCTATACTGTATACACCCCCTCTCTGCAGGTAGTCCCAACACTGTACACATCCCCTCTCTGCAGGTAGTCCCCATACTGTATACATCCCCTCTCTGCAGTTGGTCCCTATACTGTATACATCCCCTCTCTACAGGTAGCCCCTATACTGTATACACCCCCTCTCTGCAGGTAGTCCCCATACTGTATACATCCCCTCTCTGCAGTTGGTCCCTATACTGTATACACCCCCTCTCTGCAGGTAGTCCCCATACTGTATACATCCCCTCTCTGCAGTTGGTCCCTATACTGTATACACCCCCTCTCTGCAGGTAGTCCCCATACTGTATACATCCCCTCTCTGCAGTTGGTCCCTATACTGTATACATCCCTTCTCTGCAGCTAGTCCCCATACTGTATACAACCCCTCTCTGCAGGTAGTCCCTATAATGTATACATACCCTCTCTGCAGGTAGTCCCCATACTGTATACATCCCCTCTCTGCAGTTACTGTATACATACCCTCTCTGCAGGTAGTCCCCATGCATACCTCCCAACTGTCCCGGATCTGGCGGGACGGTCCCGATTTTGGGGTCATGTCCCGCCGTCCCGGTACAGCCCCGATGTGTCCCGC
Organism: Dendropsophus ebraccatus; assembly: GCF_027789765.1. NCBI lineage: Eukaryota > Metazoa > Chordata > Amphibia > Anura > Hylidae > Dendropsophus > Dendropsophus ebraccatus. Next base: position 210,415,860 of record NC_091454.1, on the reverse strand, counting down.
TGCCGCGCATCTCTCCCCAGCCGGACCCGCCGGATTCTGTGGGATCTGGTGCGGAGCGGCAGAGTGAAGGAGCTGTATGTAACTGTCGCCCTGTGTACCCTGTGGCAGTGCGGGGGCTGGTGTGATGTGGATGGAGGAGACAGTGTACTGCGGTGCCCGGGCTGTAGCTGCTTCCTGTGTGAACCGGTCACCGCAGTACTCGTGCTGCTGCTGCAGTCTCTATCTGTGGGGGAGCTGAGGAAGCACTGAGGCTGCACAGGTATCTGGCCGACAAGTGTCTCCCCGGGCAGAGCTGCTGGAGGCCAGGGAGCACGGGCCACACTACAGATGGAGGTAATGGGTGTGTAGGGTGGGGGAGGAATGGTCCAGGGCTGGGGGCACACCTACACTTACGGCCGGTCCCGGTGTCTCCCGGCAAGCCCCGCCCCCTGTTGATAAGCCCCGCCCCCGATGTCACCCGCGGGAGGTATAGTAACTCTTATCACGGACTGTTAGATCACCCAGCTTTCCAGCATCATCTATTGAAGTGAGTTTAATGGGGGTCACCCAGCTTTCCAGCATCATCTATTGAAGTGAGTATAATGGGGGTCACCCAGCTTTCCAGCATCATCTATTGAAGTGAGTATAATGGAGGTCACCCAGCTTTCCAGCATCATCTATTGAAGTGAGTATAATGGAGGTCACCCAGCTTTCCAGCATCATCTATTGAAGTGAGTATAATGGAGGTCACCCAGCTTTCCCAGTATCTCATAGTCGGTATAATGGAGGTCACCCAGCTTTCCCAGTATCTCATAGTCGGTATAATGGAGGTCACCCAGCTTTCCCAGTATCTCATAGTCAGTATAATGGAGGTCACCCAGCTTTCCCAGTATCTCATAGTCAGTATAATGGAGGTCACCCATCTTTCCCAGTATCTCATAGTCAGTATAATGGAGGTCACCCAGCTTTCCCAGTATCTCATAGTCAGTATAATGGAGGTCACCCAGCTTTCCCAGCATCTTGTATAGTAGTCAGTATAATGGCGGTCACCCAGCTATCTCAGCATCTTGTATGGTAGGCAGCATAATGGAGTTCACCCAGCTTTCCCAGCATCTTGTATAGTAGTATAATGAAGGTCACTCGGCTTTCCTACCATCTTGTATAATGAGGTCACCAAGCTTTCCTACCATCTTGTATAGTAGTCAGTATAATGGGGGTCATCCAGCTTTCCTACCATCTTGTATAGTAGTCAGTATAATGGAGGTCACCCAGCGTTCCCAGCATCTTGTATAGTAGTATAATGAAGGTCACCCAGCTTTCCCAGCATCTTGTATAGTAGTCAGTATAATGGCGGTCACCCAGCTTTCCCAGCATCTTGTATGGTAGTCAGTATAATGGAGGTCACCCAGCTTTCCCAGCATCTTGTATAGTAGTATAATGGTAATAGGTGACGTGGATATGAGGGTGTGGCTATGGGGCGTGGTTATGGGGAGGGCGTGGCTATAGGGGCGTGGCACATTGCCGTGACTGTCCCTCTTTCCTCTCAGCAAAAGTTGGGAGGTATGCATACTGTATACCTCCCCCTCTGCAGGTAGTCCTCATACTGTATACATACCCTCTCTGCAGGTAGTCCCCATACTGTATACCTCCCCCTCTGCAGGTAGTCTCCATACTGTATACATCCCCCCTCTGCAGGTAGTCCTCATACTGTATACAGCCCCTCTCTGCAGGTAGTCCCTATACTGTATACCTCCTTCCTCCCTCTGTAGTATCCCCCCCCCCTACTGTATACCTCCGTCCCCCCTCTGTTGTTGTTCCACCATAATGTATACCTCCCCTCTGCAGTGAGGCCCCCAATACTTTATACTTTCCTCCCCATACTGTATACATCCCGCTGTGCAGGTAGTCCTCCTACTGTATACACTCCCCTCTGCCAGTAGTCCCCATACTGTATACTTCCCACCTCTGCAGTAGGGTTCCCCTACTGTATACCTCCCTACCCCTCTCTGTAGATGTTCCCCCATACTGTAATTGTTTCCCTCTCTGCAAGTAGTCCCCATACTTTATACCTCCCTCACCCTCTGTAGTTGGCTCACATACCCTCTATCCCCCCATATTGAATGTACTCTGCATCTTCTTACCCCTCCCGCCTCCCCTGCAGCCTGTGTTGAGGAGGTGGGGGTGGAGCATAACAAGTCTGGCACTGATTGGCTGTTGCTCAGCACCCAGTGTCAGGGATCTGGTCAGCTGACTGTAACTAGGGCTTATATTTGGAGTAGGGCTTATATTTCAGGCCTACTCCAAAAAGCCTGCAAAATGAGGCTAGGTCTTATTTTCAGGGTAGTTCTTTTCGGAAAAGCACAGTAGTCATAGCTAGTAGGGATGAAAACCTACACTAAGCACTAGGGCCATCAATTCCACTTATCCTGGAGAATTGTGATATGAGATAGACCAGAGGCTTATGGGAAATGACAACACTTGGAAAGCAGAACGACTTTTACAAGACTAAATAGATGGATGGCCCGTTCATTAGAGTCAGGTTTGGCAAATCTTATTGTAGATTCCCTAAACTTTCCTTTTCCAATAGCCATTGCCAAAGCGGAGACGTTCTGAGAACCATAACCCTCTGGGTGAGCCCACATGCGGTACTTTATTTCCATAGTGGATTTCACCTTAAATCTGCGCCAAAACCACAGGCAGATCTGCAGCTGTTACTAGTGGATGTGCTGCAGGTTTCGCTGTGGATTCCCTGTGGTTTCTCCTCTTTATTGAAAGGGGTTGAAATCCACCATAGAAATTCTACAAACATTACAAACCGCAGATCAATTTCTACGCCAAAAATTTCTTTAGCACGTGGATAGGATTTATAAAATTTCATCGACTTGCCTGTGGCATCTCCATCCCCGGTGAGTTTATCCTATAATGTTTTTGTATTTTGAGATTTTTTTTTTATGTTTTTATTTTTAAGAGTCACTGTCATCAAAAATAATGATATGTAATCAGGCATGGGCAAAGTGATCGATCGCGGCAGTGATCAGGAGATGTAGCTGGGCAGAGAGCGCAGCAACAACACGATCCACTCCCCGGCTGTATCTCCTTATTGGTCAATTTCGGACGATTATTGTGCGAAAAATCATTCGAATTTAAACGATAATCTTTTTGTGTGTATGCAGGCAACGATTAAAAAATCAGTCGTGTGTCGCTGATCGCATCTTTTGAGCTGAACCTAAAATCACGGTTAATTGTTCACTAATCGTTCAGTGTAATGGTCCGTTTACACAAATCGATAATTCACCCAATTGATCATTTAACAATTTTGAAGCAACGATTTGTCTTTTATAAGGATCAGCGTTTAGACGAATAAATCGTTAGAAAAATCGTTATTGCGATCTCACACATAGCGTGAATCTTTGAAAGACTGTTTACATGAAGCGATCTGCGAATTTTTAGCGAACGACCAACGACGATTTGAGAACATGTTGAAAGATCACAATGAACGAATTCTCGCTTGATCCTTCGCTGTGTTTACACGAGCCGGTTGTCGCTCAAATGCGATCGCTATTGCGAAAGTTCGAACGATAATCGTTGCATGTAAACGCACCATAATTCCACATTGTTTCTTCATTTGCTGGGATCAGATGGAGCAAATGGTCATAGTAACGGTTGTAACTAACGACTATCGTTTTGTGTAATATGGTGAAGGATTTCAGGTAGCTCTCGTTTACGACTGTTTATCGTTAATCGTTAAACATCTCTTGTCTATTGGGACCCTAAAGGCCCTATTACATAAAGGGATTATCGCCCGTATTTGGCCAATTATTGCCTATTATGGCCGATAATCGCTTTGTGTAATAAAAGGCAACTATTAGCCGACATGCACAATGTCGACTGATCGTTGTCTTTTAACGTCTTTCAACATGTTGAAAGACGAAAGACAACGATAGTAACGATCTGCTGCCGTCACTCCGTGTCACAGGACCGCCTCTATCTCCTATGGGCTGCCCGGCCGATCTAAAGATCATTCAGCCCCGTTCACTGTGTACTGCGGGCACCAATCAGCTGATCCGCTAGGGCCTTATGGCCTATCCTTTAAATAACTCATTGGTATGTTTTGTCCGTAAAACCCAAGGAGGGCGCCAGTCTTATATCACAGACGTCCCCTGGCTTCCGTTCAGTTGCATGGGCCATCAAAGAGGTATTCTACCCTGGGACATTTATGAAACATGCAATATAGATGCCATAAATTTCCCTTGGACGTAGGTCTCACCTCTCGAAGGATTCCCGCACCTCCTGCCCCCCCGGTCTGCCTGCATCTGCTTGAGGTGTTGGAGAAGTCGAAAACAGCGATTAACTGTTGTCAATGAGGTTACATTGGGAGGAACGCTGATTTATGGAAAAAGTGTAGCTCACGATGCTATACTATTTAGGTAACTTCCATTAGGACCAGGGGCCTTGATATTAAGGTTAGAGTAGTGGGACCAGCCTTTGTACAGTAGGTTGTAACCACTCGCGGCCAGAGTCTTCTCTTTTTTTGTACTTTTATGTTACCTTCTGTATGTCGATATAATCGAAGATGCTTTCAAATGAAATAATAATACTAATCTGCCAAAAATGTCCAGACAGAAGAGCCCCTTTAAGTCCCAGCCACCTCTGGTAGGTGGGAAGGGGTTTTAGAACATGTTCCAGTAACAAATCCTGGGATCATCCCTGTAGACAGAACAAAGGCAGGAGACAATTTGTGTTGGGTTACTTTTCGATGTATGGCAGGTCTGTACCGGGACTCGTCTGTACAGCATGCCCTGCTTGTTCGGTATGTAAATTTTAAACTCCTTTCCACAATGAATTTGCAAAACTGTGTCAACCAGCTTTGAAGCAATAATTATAGTGGAGGATATAACAAAGGCAGACGAGGTAGGGATTAGTGTTAACAGATTCTGCTGTCTTTGCCTGGAAGGCATCCCTCACTCCCTCCAAGTCCTCCTCAGCTGACTGAGCACACCCACACAATGTGGGATTTCTTCAACTTCCTTATGTATCCGACCATCACAGAACTTGTGGTCTCAGGAAACAGGTCCACTCTGTTTTCTCATATTGGAGACAGAGGCCGAGAGAGCAGAAACTCTATTGTTTCAGAAGGGGATGTAGGACAATGTCAACCTTTGTTTTCCGGTTAATGACGTCTTTTACAGCTCCCGTTCACCTCGTCCACCCCCCTTGCTCTTCTCTTTTTCAATTTAGGCAGATCTTTTTGCGATTTCCTAAACCATGTCAACCTCATGTTAAAGGAATGGAAGTCAAGTGGTATACCTTTAACCTTCCCGAGGATTGGTCTGAATAGCACTTTGGGACCACCCAGACTGCCGTAACACTAACCACCCAGATTATCCTTCTGCACTTCTCAAGTGACCATACAATATAAGAAAAGGGACTGCTGGAGTAATTATTGTAGGTCACAGACGGATGACCGATAGACCGCAAGAGTAGACCAATTGTGCATTCTAGGCATGGCTATCTTACTCTGATTTTCTGTTATACATTTCAATTTTTGAAAAATGCTAATGGCCCCCCGCCCGGAACAACCAGCAACCCAACCCCCAACCCCCGGGAACAACCAGCAACACCCCAAGCAGGTCATTGGCCACCTTGGTGAGGGCAGTTTCTTTGGAGTGGTGGGTCTTTAGGAAGATTTTTTACACTTTTAGACCAGATTATTCCTCAATTGGGATTAGGATACAGAATGGAAGACCAATACTCCAAGAAAGCAGAGCAATGGTTCATGCTAGACAATGGTGATGCTAGGCAGGGCTACTCTAATAACCATTTTTCATGGTATGCAATGAAATTCTCCAAAATGACCACCTCTTTAAGAAGACCATGCCTGATTTAGACCAGATGCTTATACAATTTTAGTAACTGTCGGATAAATGTTCAGCCAATAGTTATCTCTCCCATCCTCGCCCGAAACATGAACATTCGTCATGGCCAAATGTTCATGTGTTCTCTATGGGGAGGGGGTAAGCTGCTGCCAGATGGCTCTGCTCATGGCTCTCGAGAACATAGAAACATTGAAGATTGTTGGCAGAATAAGACGACCTGATCCATCTAGTCTGCCCTTTTAGTAGGGGTTCGGCAGTGAAAGTCCATAACCCTGACTTCCCACCTGAATGTTCCGCTCAGCCGAATGTCCATGTGTTGTGAATGGTAAGAGGAGTGGTAAGCGGCTGCCAGACCCCTCTGAGGGTGACCTCTCTAGTAAAATCCAATATCTGCAGTCCCTATATCCCCCACGTTTCCATCCTGTGTGAATTTACCCAAATTTGACTGTTACAAATTACAATTTTTTTTTTTACTTCCCGAGACCGATAAGAAACCATGTATACAGCATAAAATCTATACACATGCATAATGGTTGCATAAGTATGGTATAATGCAGTGCCCATCCCATAGATTTATATATTAGAAAGCAGAAGAACTTGTTATTAAACAATGATTATTACATTTGATTTACATACAATTGGAAAATACTTTAAGGCCTTGAAACCATCACAGTGCATCAAACAGCGTAAAAAAGCATAAAAGACACAAGCAAGGCCGTATAAAGCAATGAAGGGAGGATGTTACATCTGGTCAAAAGCAACTGACAAAATCGTCTACCAGGCAACTGTACGAAAAGTCACAGGTTACATCACTCTTGTGGTCCCCGCACATACAGCACCCTCACTGATGCAATCCAATGGACATTGTGAAGTCTCAACAGTGTTTTGCATAACGACAACTGAAAAAAATGGATGTAAAACTTACAAGGAGATGAATCATTGATTAGATTAACTTACATGACCTGTGTAACAGGCCAACACTAGTGTGTGGCATCTCCCTCTCCCCGAAATTATGTAACTGTAGTGACCTCACCATTAATGACTATGTGACCATCACCATTCATACCTATGTGACTGCACTGTGCTCCCTCTGTGACCTCGCCATTCAGGGCTATGTGACTGTACCGTGCTCTCTCTGTGACCTCATCATTCAGGGCTGTGTGACTGTACTGTGCTTCCTCTGTGACCTCACCATTCAGGGCTATGTGACTGTACTGTGCTCCCTCTGTGACCTCGCCATTCATACCTATGTGACTGTACTGTGCTCCCTCTGTAACCATCACCATTCAGGGCTATGTGACTGTACTGTGTTTCCTCTGTGACCTCACCATTCAGGGCTATGTGACTGTACTGTGCTCTCTCGGTGACCTCATCATTCAGGGCTGTGTGACTGTACTGTGCTCCCTCTGTGACCTCACCATTCATACCTATGTGACTGTACTGTGCTCCCTCTGTGACCTCACCATTCATACCTATGTGACTGTACTGTGCTCCCTCTGTGACCTCACCATTCAGGGCTATGTGACTGTACTGTGCTCCCTCTGTGACCTCACCATTCAGGGCTATGTGACTGTACTGTGCTCTCTCTGTGACCTCACCATTCATACCTATGTGACTGTACTGTGCTCCCCCTGTGACCTCACCATTCATACCTATGTGACTGTACTGTGCTCCCTCTGTGACCTCACCATTCATACCTATGTGACTGTACTGTGCTCCCTCTGTAACCATCACCATTCAGGGCTATGTGACTGTACTGTGCTCTCTCTGTGATATCACCATTAAGAGCTATGTGACTGTACTGTGTTCTCTCTGTGACCTCACCATTCATACCCATGTGACTGTACTGTGCTCCCTCTGTGACCTCACCATTCAGGGCTATGTGACTGTACTGTGCTCCCTCTGTGACCATCACCATTCAGGGCTATGTGACTGTACTGTGCTCCCTCTGTGACCTCACCATTTAGGGCTATGTGACTGTACTGTGCTCCCTCTGTGACCTCACCATTTAGGGCTATGTGACTGTACTGTGCTCCCTCTGTAACCATCACCATTTATATCTATGTAACTGTACTGTGCTCCTTCTGTAACCATCACCATTCAGGGCTATGTGACTGTACAGTGCTCTCTCTGTGATATCACCATTAAGAGCTATGTGACTGTACTGTGCTCTCTCTGTGACCTCACCATTCATACCCATGTGACTGTACTGTGCTCCATCTGTAACCATCACCGTTCAGGGCTATGTGACTGTACTGTGCTCCCTCTGTGACCTCACCATTCATACCCATGTGACTGTACTGTGCTCCCTCTGTAACCATCACCGTTCAGGGCTATGTGACTGTACTGTGCTCCCTCTGTGACCTCACCATTCATACCCATGTGACTGTACTGTGCTCCCTCTGTGACCTCGCCATTCAGAGCTATGTGACTGTACTGTGCTCCCTCTGTGACCTCACCATTCAGGGCTATGTGACTGTACTGTGCTCCCTCTGTGACCTCACCATTCAGGGCTATGTGACTGTACTGTGCTCCCTCTGTAACCATCACCGTTCAGGGCTATGTAACTGTACTGTGCTCCCTCTGTGACCTCACCATTCAGGGCTATGTGACTGTACTGTGCTCTCTCTGTGATACCACCATTAAGAGCTATGTGACTGTACTGTGCTCTCTCTGTGACCTCACCATTCATACCCATGTGACTGTACTGTGCTCCCTCTGTGACCTCACCATTCAGGGCTATGTGACTGTACTGTGCTCCCTCTGTGACCTCACCATTCAGGGCTATGTGACTGTACTGTGCTCTCTCTGTGATATCACCATTTAGAGCTATATGACTGTACTGTGCTCTCTCTGTGACCTCACCATTCATACCCATGTGACTGTACTGTGCTCCCTCTGTGACCTCAGCATTCAGGGCTATGTGACTGTACTGTGCTCCCTCTGTGACCTCACCATTCAGGGCTATGTGACTGTACTGTGCTCTCTCTGTGATATCACAATTCATACCCATGTGACTGTACTGTGCTCCCTCTGTGACCTCATCATTCAGGGCTGTGTGACTGTACTGTGCTCCCTCTGTGACCATCACCATTTATATCTGTGTGACTGTACTGTGCTCCCTCTGTGACCATCACCATTTATATCTATGTGACTGTTTTGTGCTCCCTCTGTGATCTCACCATTTATATCTATGTGACTGTTGCTCCCTCTGTAGTCTTATCATTCAGGCATATGTGACTGTACTGTGCTACTCATGGTTGGGACTGAGAAGAAGAAGAAAGAAGACCGCCTTATGTCAGAACAGCCCACAGAGTGTCAGGACTGGTAGTATGAGTTCAAGGGTTGAACAACTGGGTGTAGCTAACCCCTCAAGGTTTCCTGAGTAGGTTGAGCAGGAATCAATGGAGTTCATCAGCTTAAGCACTTTGCTCCACTGCAGATTACCCCAGGTGTTGGCAAAGTTCTTCCCAGGCGACAGTTACCCCACTGCTGTGTTTAGTACTGCAAAGCTGTTACTACAAAGTCTCTTATAAGAATTCTTGTAATCTGTAGTCCCTGACAAAGGCCCTGGCCCCTAGGCCCCTAGATTTGCCCTTGTCTCTCAAAAGAACAATGAAAAGACCCTTCCACCAGGAAGTAAAAGACTTAAATAGGGGTGACCGGGACTAACCTCCTATTGGTGGGGAATGTGCTAGAAAGAAAGAGGTGTAAGTGTGGGATAGGTAGAGAAGTGTGAGGCACCCAAGCCAGTGATTGGATAACACAAAACACAGGACAGTGTACATAGTTAACCCTTCAGCTGTGTAATAAGAATAGGGGAGAGTGAGACACCAAGTGGTGACAGTGCAAAATGGCACCCATCATCCCTAAGTGTGACACCAGACAGAGATACCTTTTAACAGGTGGAATAAAGGTGTAGCGGCACACCTGTACTGGGACACTACATAATTGTACTGTGCTCTTTTTGTGACATCCCCTTTAAGGACTCCCTCTAAGACATCTCCATTCAGGATTATGTAGCTATACTTTGCTGCCTATGAAACATCACCTCCACGGCTATACGATTCTGTATACAGTAACTGTACAGTGCTCTCTTTGTGACATCCCCTTTAAGGGCTCCCTCTAAGACATCTCCATTCAGGATTATGTAGCTATACTTTGCTCCCTATGATACGTCACCCTCCACGGCTATACGACTCTGTATACAGTAACTGTACAGTGCTCTCTTTGTGACATCCCCTTTAAGGGCTCCCTCTAAGACATCTCCATTCAGGATTATGTAGCTATACTTTGCTCCCTATGATACGTCACCCTCCACGGCTATACGATTCTGTATACAGTAACTGTACTGTGCTCTCTTTGTGACATCCCCTTTAAGGACTCCTTCTAAGACATCTCCATTTAGGATTATGTAGCTATACTTTGCTCCCTATGAGACGTCACCCTCCACGGCTATACGACTCTGTATACAGTAACTGTACTCTCTTTATTACATCAGTCATCACAATGTGAGTGACTGCGTAGACCCGGACTCTCCTGCACCATGTGCTTGTACTGTACTCGGTCTGTGACGTCACCATCCAGACTCTGCCGACGCCAACGAACATTTATGAGTAAAAGATTGCCTGAGGCCTCATCATGTCTGAGCCTTTCATAGGAGGGATAAGTAGGAGGATGGTGGTGTATACCTCACACGGAAAGTATAGTCATGTCACCACTTGGCTTCCATGTTAAGAACACTTATACTGGTGCCTATTATACATACTTGGGGATCCAAGAACCTTACAATAAAAACAAGAGATGCCAACACTGGTTATAGGAAAAAATGTTGTGTGAACAGAGTCTAACTGGTGTAACAAATGAGCCTTAAAGGGCGGGTGTGTATAGTACCTCATCTGCAACACCCGGATTACCAACCATCCTTCAATTCTTGGGCATCCTGGTTCTTATTGAGGGGCTTCAGCTGTGTATAAAATCTTATAGGCAATGCAGCCTGGAAATAAAGTATGTAAGGAAACTCTCTGACTCTTTAGTGCCACCTATTGCCCAACATCGGACACTTTAAAGGGGTACATTGGCGGAAAAAAAAATTCTTTCAAATCACCTGGTTTCAGAAAGTTATATAGATTTATAATTTGCTTCTATTTAAAAATCTCAAGTCTTCCTGTACTTATCAGCTGCTGTATGTCCTGCAGGAAGTTGTGTATTCTTTCCAGTCTGACACAGTGCTCTCTGTCCATGTCAGGAACTGTACAGAGAAGGAGAGGTTTTCTATGGGGATTTGCTACTGCTCTGGACAGTTCCTGACATGGACAGAGATGGAAGCAGAGAGCACTGGAAAGAATACACCACTTAGAGCAGGACATAAAGCAGCTGATAAGTATTGGAAGACTGTAGATTTTTTAAAATAAAAAGTATTTATAAAATCTATATAAACGTCTAAAACCAGTTGATTTGAAATAAAAAAGAACAAAAAACGTTTGCTGGAGTACCCCTTTAAGAAGCATTAAAAGAGTAGGGTTTAGAGGGCATCCAGTATGATACGGCCACATGCATCATATAATTCTAGACTGTTGGTTGCTCTCTGAGACCCCGTCCTGCAGACCCTCTACATAGGCTGGCTGAGGGATTTGCATATGGTTTGTTTTGGTCTCTCTATAGAAGTAAATACTATTATACATATCACACCTGTCTAACAAATACAACAAAAAACTGCTATTACCAGAGCCTGAAGTGTGATGAGTATAGAGAAGGCAGATATGAGTCATCAGTCCCCTGTCTTTTTGCAGCTATAAGAGCCATATGTTCTGCGGGCGCTCATGCTGAACCTCAGGAAATTCATATCCGAGCATCTCAACCAAAGCTCAGCAAATCTCATGACTCAGAATAACATTGGGGTAATGGCGGTCAAGCTTATAGCACAGTCTTTTACTGACTAGAGAGAAAAGATATCTCTCTATGTACAATTTAGTGCTGTGCTCACATTTCTGCAACCTTCAGAGCTGAAATCTGTCATCATACTGGTGAGCAGCTCAAGAGGCCACCAACATAGAGGTTACAATGCGGATGACCTCCCTCTTACTTATGCCATAGAAGATGTTATGGACAGGGAATGTCCTAAAAGGGTAACCCCCTTCAAATAAACAAGACAGGGTAAGGCTATGTTCACACTATGTAATCTAACCTGCTGATAGCCCCCCATAGTGCACGGGACGCTGAGGAGGAAGATATGTGCTTACCGTCTTCCTTTTGCCGATCCTGCGCTGTTAGTTAGGGTAAACTCCGCTCCGGAGCACCTTTAGGAGCACTGCCATGTCATCCGTCCCTTCTAATGATTAGAGGGGGTGAGCAGTGCCCCTAATGGTGCTCTGGAACGCAGTTTACCCCGACTAACAGCGCGAGACCGGAACAGAGGGTGAAGATAAGACACATATCTTCCTCCTCTGCGTCCTGGGCACTATAAGGGGCTATCAGCAGGTTAGATTCGTCTAACCTGCTGATAGTTCCCCTTTAAGCATTGAACACAATGTAAAGTACAGCCAGCAGCCGTACTTTACATTGTGTCCACAACAATTTTTCTATGCCCGCTGTTCACTGAACTGCAGCCATAGATATCAGACACGTTCATAATTTTCTGCAGCTGCGGCAGTTGATGAATGGCCGCAATGTATACTGTGTGTCTACCCTATGGTCGTTGTTGCATCAAACTCAATGCAAACGTATTGAATTAATTAGTAATTATCAATGGATGTTCTTTTCACTGAAAAGGGCGGCCGTTGTTAATTACATTTATCCGTTGTATGAACATAGCCTAAAAGTGGCCAGATTAGACTTATGTCAGCCAAACCTACTGGTTTCCAGCCTGTGTAAGAGGGACTCTAGGCTTTCTCCCAATGGTGGATGTCAGGGGAGAGAAAAGTTGGGCATGTTGGGTTTTAGGCTTGCTAAGGTATAAATAAAGGAGTTTAGCAGCGGCTTATTTTCCTTCTTTTTATACCGTACACATGCGTGTAGTTTTACGGTGGGATCAAGGCACTGTTTTCTTACGTGTATGGCCAGACTAAAGCCCCTAATACACGGGGCGATCAGCTGGAGCAATGAGTGCCGACCTGTCAGGTCAGCGCTCGCTTGCTTCTCGCTCCCCGCTGGCTATAACATGGGGGGGGGGGCCCTGGCCGCTTGCAGCCCCGGCCCGAAGCATACATTATCTGCCTGGCGCCGCGGCTGTGTGAAGCTCCCGGCTCCCCTCACTCCCGTCGCGGGCAGCCCTGGAGCACAAATCACCTGCTCAAGGCTCCTGCCTGCTTCAGAGCCTCCCGGCATCTCCCGGCGGTCAGCCAATCAGTGCGCTGCGGCGGGGCTAAAGGGCTGCGGGGGTTAAAGTGGCCGGGTTACATATCCGCAGTGGAATGAATATTCTGCTGTGGATATGTAACCCCATAGACCTTCACACTACCAGGATCCACAGCGGATTTGGTTCGTGTGAAGGTACCCTAAAGGTCTTGGCATTGTAGAGGTATTTGGAGCAACCACTCTGTACCAGTTGTGTAGCTACCATAGAGGCAGGGTAGGCAGTTCCTATGGGGCCCATGCAGGAGGAGGCCCGGGGGAGAAGGAAAGATCACGTGTCCTTTTCCCTAACCCCTTATGTACTGCAGTGTGTAAGTGACCCAATGTTTACTTACATGCTGCAACACAAAAAAAGGGTTTACAAGCAGAAGACAGAGATCTCTGCTTCACTGCACTGATAACCTCTGACCTCTGTTCTCCAGCTGCGCAATCATGTAGGAAAGGAAAATGTGCAGAGGTCAGGGGTTATCAGTGCACCAGCAGTAAAGCATATATATATATATATATATATATATGCAGTGCTTTAAGTTGGACGTAGGGGGGCCCCTTAAAAATATTTGCTATGGGGCCCCGTGAATTCTAGCTATGCTCCTGCTCTGTACCCTAGAGAAAGCCCATGGCAGAGAGCCACCAAAGTTGTCCCCATTCACTTGCTACTAGCACTATAGTGCTGGCAAACTGGGAAGAGTCATGGAAATGGGATGGGGATTGCATTGAAGCACTAGGCCGCTCTGTCCTGGTTGTCACCCCCTAGCACTATAAGAGGAGGGGGCATTGTCATCCCAACTATGGCTTAGTTTCTTCTCTCTATGCTCCTGGTTGCTAAGGACAAAAACTACAAATAAAGTCTCAATTGTCTGTGGTTTCAAAGTGTAACCTGGGGTTTTGTTTGCACAGTACGGTGAATGCAGCAGCAGAAGACGCGCCATGACTTCTTCCTGTTCTAAAACCGCAGAAGAACATAGGAAGTAAGACCAGGCATCAAACGTCGGCGGCGGCAGACGAATCGCGGGGGAATTACAAAAAAATCACCTATACGTTAGGTCACCACGTCTGTTCAGATGCCATGACGACAGGGAAACAACCCACCGGGTAGGAAATGGCACGTGTAGGTGATGGTACACGTCTTATTATGGCAGCTCTTATCATCACCAGAAGACATAGCAGAGCTCTAACCAACTATATGCAGAAGCGAAACCACAAGTAATAACCTTGCTATGAAACTGCTAATAATACCATTACAGTCAATTTCACTGTACACCATGAAATGTTCCGATCCATTATCTGGATGATTAATTTATTATAGGGGTACTCCAGCCAACAAAAAAAAAAAAAGCTGCCAAAAAAATTTTAATTTTCTATTCTGCCAGTACTTTTCAGCTGCTGAATGTCCTGCAGGTGTATTCTTTCCAGTGTGACAGAGTGCTCTCTGCTGACACCTCTGTCCGTGTCAGGAACTGTCCAGAGCGGGAGAGGTTTTCTATGGGGACAGAGGTGGCAGCAGAGAGCAGTGTGTCAGACTGGAAAGAATACACCACTTCTTGCTGGACATACAGCAGCTGATAAGTACTGGAAGACTGGAGAATTGAAAGTTGATTTGAAAGATTTTTTTTCTAGAGTACCCCTTTAAAGGGATATTCCCATCTTAAGTAATTTAGTTAAACTTGTAAGCCTCGTCAAGTTTATTTTTGCAAATACCTGTAAATTCATGTACAGTATCAAACTTGTCTCCTTCTCCTGATATGCCGCTCTTTCCCTCCCGTTGTTGACCGCTTGTTGTCTAGGTTACCAGCCCCCACTCTGCTCTAAAAGCAGTGGTCTGGTTGGTGTATATATATACATAAAATTCATTGACCAAAAGGAAAATTTGTTAAAATATACCTTTTATTTATAATTTTTTTTAAAAGTTAATATTTTCAAAAAATAAATCAAAAAAAGAAAAAGCTATATAACGCAGCCATCACCATCCTCCTGTGCACCTTAAAGATTATTTTTGTCCAAAAATAGCAAAGCTCATCTGTCTTATTTTATGACACAGTGTGCATATTCCTTTATTTGTATTGCACTTTAATTATATTTGCACTTATTTCATATTGTGCTTATTGAGATTTGCTTGTATGTGTTTTGTCCCTTTAGCTTATTGCATTCATGTAAACAGTCTTTTTCGTGAGCAATTACTTTATTTATACTGATTTAGTCATTGTAAACAAGTGAAGAGTTAATTTTACTTCCCTTTTTTCCTCCTGTAGTAGGTACGAGAGATCCTTCACTTCATATTGCACTGGCCCGACGCGTTTCCTGAACCATTATCCTCCAGGGCCGTAGGGTAAGCTCACTTTCCTTTGGGACCTTAGTTGCAATCCATCTGCACGGCTCTGGTGATGGCCGAAAGTGAGCTTACCCTACGGCCCTGGAGGATAATGGTTCAGGAAACGCGTCGGGCCAGTGCAATATGAAGTGAAGGATCTCTCGTACCTACTACAGGAGGAAAAAAGGGAAGTAAAATTAACTCTTCACTTGTTTACAATGACTAAATCAGTATAAATAAAGTAATTGCTCACGAAAAAGACTGTTTACATGAATGCAATAAGCTAAAGGGACAAAACACATACAAGCAAATCTCAATAAGCACAATATGAAATAAGTGCAAATATAATTAAAGTGCAATACAAATAAAGGAATATGCACACTGTGTCATAAAATAAGACAGATGAGCTTTGCTATTTTTGGACAAAAATAATCTTTAAGGTGCACAGGAGGATGGTGATGGCTGCGTTATATAGCTTTTTCTTTTTTTGATTTATTTTTTGAAAATATTAACTTCTTAAAAAAATTATAAATAAAAGGTATATTTTAACAAATTTTCCTTTTGGTCAATGAATTTTAAGAGTTAAGGAAAATAAATTATTTTTCATCAGTGTAAGTACATGTATATATATATATATATAGCTATAATGTAGATGTATAGAGAGATTGGGGAATATTTATCAACCATAGTGTAAAGTGAAACTGGCTCAGTTGCCCCTAGCAACCAATCAGATTCCATCTTTCATTTTCCAAAGAGTCTGTGAGGAATGAAAAGAGGAATCTGATTGGTTGCTAGGGGCAACTGAGCCAGTTTCACTTTACACCGGGTTTGATAAATCTCCCCCTATATAGTATACATAAACTGTATAATATTTTAGGAGAAGGAGGCAAGTTTTCTAAATAAATGGATTTGCAAAATGATTTAACATACCCTACAAATTTAACTATATTGGTTAAGTTGAGAATACCCCTTTAAGGTAAGGTTATATTGATTAAAGCTTCATACTGATAGCTCCAAATCCTCTGCATTGAGTTAACTGATGAAACTCTAGCTGCCCGCAGTCACCACTAGAGGGAGCTTTCAGTATACAGAGTTTAGTTTACTCTAGAATAAAGGGGTAGCTCCCGCTGAGTTTTGTAACAGCGCCATGAATATTTGAAAGCTGAGCTGTGATTGGTTGCTATGGGCAACAAAGAGAGTCTTACTACAAAATAATTTGTGTTGCGCATAGCAATCAATCCCAAGTAGCTTTCAGTCTTCAAGAGACTATGATTGTTTGTATAGACAACAAAGTCAGGTTTTCCTTTTCAGACTATTTTTATTGAACCTGTTCCAATGTCAAAATCCATCAAGTAATATATATTCTAAGAGAAAGAAAAGTGTCCAGGCCTATGTTCACATCATGTTTTTGGGCTACGCCGGCAGTTATGCGAGCGACCTGTGAGAGGAGATTGCAGGCGTATAATACAACGGGTTCCCTATGGGCCCATAGACTTAAATGGTCTGACGGAGTTGGGTCTGATTTGGGTGGCTAGTTCGGGACCTGGGTAGTGTTGAGCGGAGAGGCTGTATCCATGTTTTTTAGGATTCCCTAGGGCGGCATTTAACCTCTGCCGTCTCAGGTGGTCAGGTGCTGAGTGTTTGGTTTCGGAGAACGTTGCTGAACTTAAAGGGGTTATCCAGCGCTACAAAAACATGGCCACTTTCCCCCCTACTGTTGTCTCCAGTTCAGGTGCAGTTTGCAATTAAATGGAACTCAATTCAATGGAACTGAGTTCTAAAACCCCAACCAAACTGGAGACAACAGTAGGGGGAAAGAGGCCATGTTTTTGTAGTGCTGGATAACCCCTTTAAATAGTTTGGCCTCTCGGCTAAACACTAGTCCTGGGCTCTTGTTGGGCAAAATATATATATATACATATATACTTTCTATGCTGTACGGACTTCCGTAGCCCTCTAGCTATTGCAAAACTACAATTCCCATCATGCCTCATGCAGGGACAAATGTCTTTGAATGAACCACCAATGTATGTATGGGGACTCCGCAACCCCCCCCCCCCCCCCGCCCCCCCTTATTTTTACTCTGTGGTCATTATAAGTTAATCCTCATTTGCATTCGTAATTGCATCCGTTTCTGTATCTGTTTCCATAAAATTTTAATAGTGCTAGTTTGCATAGATGTGATCTGTGTTTCTTCTGGACGTCACGGATGTCCATAAAAAATACTGATCCCATAGACTTCTATTGGTAATCCATACCGCAATTACATGTCCCTTTTTTTTTTTTTTTTCATGGAACGGATTACGGATCAAAATTAAAACAGACTGTGTGAATAGCCCAATATACATCAATGTGCTCTAAGTTGAACTGTGATTACGGATCCGCAATTACGGACAACTTTACTGAACGTGTGAATAAGGCCTAAGGGTACTATTACACGTAGCGATTTTTAACGATTAACGACTAAACGATCGCAAACGAGATTGTTTATCGTTAACCTGAAATCGTTCTCCATATTACACAGAACAATAAGCGTTAGTTACGATCGTTACTATGATCGTTATTGCAATCGTTACTACGATCGTTTACTCCTTCTGATCCCAGCAAAACAATGGACAATGTGCAATTACACTGAACGATTATTGAAAAAATGCGGAACTTGAGCGAACAAATGTGGAATTACAGCAAACGAATAACGATAATTTTAGGTTCAGATCTAAATCAACGATTAACGACATACAAAGATTTTTCGATCGTTGCCTGCAATTACACAGAACGGTTATCATTAAAATACGAATGATATAACGATTTTTCGCACGATAGTCGTCCCGTGTAATAGGGTACTTACTCTCCTGGGAGACAAGGACGTCTTCTGGACATTGGCAGATATATATATATGTAAGAAACGTTTCTTCCTATATGTAGATGGTGACTGCACTTCAAAGGTTTCCTATGGAGGCAGATTTTCTTCTAAAATGGTACTACGCCTTTAAATACCATCACCCACAAATATCCTGAACTCCTATAAAAGTTGTAAGAGGTTTAGGTTCTAAGATTGGGCAGAACATGAGCCCACCAGGTACTCGAGGAGTCTTCTAGTAACATACGGTTCTCAGAAAGGAAAACAGCTTGAAAAGCCACAAGGAAATGGTTTTGGGAAACAGAGGATATCGCAAAGGGACTGAAATAGATTGTTCCCCCCCAAGCGGAAGTTCAGAACACAAGAGCAGATGTGACCTAACGCCTCTCTCTCCCAGGCAGGGACCCTTCCCACTGGGGACGTGTCTGCTCTTTTACCCCCTTCCTTCATCCGGACAATTCACAGACTCAAACTAGGGATCCGGCCGGTGGCGGAAATGTCCCCTTGTGCCCTCTGTATCCGCACTGAATTGTTTTATTGTGTTTCAGCCACTCGTAGTGACAGGCCGGAGAGTGGAGCGGCACAGGGGAAGAGCAGTGTAATGTCACATCAGGCCCTGTCCCATCATGTCACAGCACATGGTGCCTACTGCCAGTAAATCACCGCCGGCAGGCGCCACACACCTTCTGTAAAACTAAACAGAAAGCGCTCAATAAATGTCATTTCCTTTGGCCTGCACTCATTCTGTGAGGTAACATGTATACAGCGGTACCTGTGTGTATAATATATGTAATCCCCATGTCCGTCTCTGGGTTTTGCCTGATAATATAGGAGGGTAATTGTCGCTATATATATATATATATATATATATATATATATCAGAAGAATACCGCAGCACTCATGGGATAGAATTCAACACAACGTGTTTATTTCCCCAAACCGCGACGTTTCGCTCTCCACACTGAGAGCTTTTTCAAGCAGTGGTGGAGAGCGAAACGTCGCGGTTTGGGGAAATAAACACGTTGTGTTGAATTCTATCCCATGAGTGCTGCGGTATTCTTCTGATTTATATAACTTATACCGGGTGGTCACTGGTATATACCGCCTGGCACCACATTCATCGCTACACGAGTGCTGCATTCATTCTGAATTTCTCTTATATATATATATATATATATATATATATATATATATATGCGAATCACTGCTTTTAGAGCAGAGTGGTGGTCAGTAACCTAAACAACAAGCTGTCGACAATGATATGGAAAGAGCAATTACAACAGGGGAAAGCAACAAGTTTGCTGAATTAATGTATTTGACAAGCTTTACTTTGGCCCCCTTCCCACTATGTTAAGGCTGTATTTCACGCACAGACAGCGAGCGGCGAGTAGCGCCCATCGGAGTCAGCGCCAGACCAACCCTGCGAAAATCGGGACCTTTCAGCATATCCTATTACACAAAACAATTGTTGGCCTGAACGGTCGGTAATCGGCCAAGTGAGGCTGATAATCACTTTATGTAATCGGGACTTTAGTTCAGATGGGAATACCCCTTTAAGGAGCACAGTGGGTCAAAGTAATGACTGTCCCTCTAAAACAGGGATGGGGAACCTTTGGGCCTTCAGCTGTTGCGAAACTACAATCTCCATCATGTATACAATGGGAATTGTAGTTTCCCAACAGCTGGAGGTCTGGAGGTATACAGATGAACATCCACTTTAAGAGGCTCTCTGCTTTGGACACCCTCTACTTGTTAGAAGGATCTCTTGACCATAACCTGACTGCAAAGTTTATCCCTACTGGGAGTTTCCATTCATATCACCATATATCATTGATATATCTTCAAAAATTATTGTTTTGCAGCTCAACCTCAAATTAACCTCAGACTTTGAGATAAAAACTGTTGAGTAAGATGAACGTTTCCCTTGTTGTTGTTTTTTTTTTTTTTTTTAATTCTGTGAGCAGATACCAAACAGAGGAGAACTAGTCAGAAAGGAAAAGATATACGACGACCTCAGGATTAACACAATAGTTATTCCATGGTAAAGGCAATAAGCAATGGTGGTTATCACGTAGATATGATGCAAGTCTGTGGTCGCACATTGCCCTCTCTATAAAACACATTCTTATGACTATTAGCTTCAAGTGTCCACATCTTAAATTCATGGGGTCCCATAGCAAAAAAACTATGGGGCCCAATGAATCTTGTATGGCCCCCCTATACTCACCTGACCTGGTGCAGTACCCCGGTATTTCTTTGTTCTCCCAGCTCCCCATTGCACGAGTGTACCAGGGGGCTTGGAGAACGGATACTGAGGGACTGTGTCGGGCCAGGTGAGTATGTGTACGAAGCGAGGGGCCTATTGTAGCTGGAGGTTTAGTGCTGCTGCTGCCCACAAGAGAGACTGGCAGAGCAGATAGCCAATGGCTTCAGTCAGTCAGAGCACCAGAGCATTAAACTGTGAATGTTCATCACCAACATTCAGAAAAGGGCCTGCGGGCCCCTTAGTGCACAGGCCCTGTAGCAATGGCATGGTCTGCCTTTATGGTAGCTACACCACTGTATACAGGTACCATTATCGTAAAAAAGCTATGCAACTGTGTCAGTAGATATATACCGTTTTCCAAGGTCACAGTTTCCTTTTCAAGGGAATCTCCACAGAATAGACGTCCAAGAGCACCTTGGTGGAGTGTATCCGGTAATGGCCACCCTGTCACATAGGAGGATGCCCGCTGGTTGGCCCACAATCCCTGGGGTAGGCACTATGAGCTTGTAGAAAGAAAAAAAAAAAATCCAACAGCCTCACAAAGCAGCAACATTTCAACCAGTTTTTGTCAACCAAGGTTTGGCAAGGATTACCTATGGGTCGAAACATTGCTGCTTTGTACCCTGCTATGTGTATAAATTCACCAATTGTTCATCACGAATGCTGTTTGATTTTTAATTTTTTGTTTCAAGGGAATCTGTCAGCTGCCGATGACCCCAAAAAGTCAAGAGGGTGGGGTCTTGGTTACACAGTCAGAGGAACACTGTTCTGTGTCCCAGCCACCACCACTGCAAGTGTCAAAGAGGTGGTCTTTCACTTTCTTGCATTGAGTGCTTCCCTGGCCCTGCCTCTTAAGTATGATTGACAGTTCTAGTGTCCAATTAGAAGACCACTAGAGCCACCAAATATAAATGAGATGTGGGGCCAGTAAGTCTCTAAATTCAGTGAGCTCTTGGCACAGAAGAAAAATAGCCCGCCTCTTTGACACTTGAGTCATGCAATCCACTCCCCTCTCCCTCAACTTGGTGGGATTGGTCAGCTTTCTGGCTCTTCACCAACAGATGAGGTCGGTGGAGAGAAGGGTTGGGCCTGATGGATTTGTAACACTTGACCCTTTTGTTCTATGAGGTATAAGGCTCCACCCGAGCAGTATAACTGCGGAATATCCCTCCCCATAGAAAACACATGGATGTTCAGTCGTGCTGAATTGATGTAGAAACCAATTTTGTTAAGAATGACCGAAAAGGAGATAAAATTACAGACACCTTTAAAAGAAAGATCCTCATTTAGTGGAAGCCGAGAAAGACGAATTACAAGGGAAATCAGATGTAATCAAATAGGAAACCACATCAAACAAAGCGAAGGGTTAAAAGGAGAACAAACAATGTGATACGTGACATATCTACAGATATTATAGATCATGGTGTATCTGCACCGGTAACGGTACACGTCTCCTTCTAATATATGAAATAATGAAAGTCCGTCTTATGTCAGAAAGGAGAAGTGCGGCTGCGAGATATCCTGGCTGAGATCAATACTAATGTAGGAAGTCCCCGAATGTCTGAGGCAATGATGATATACTCTCTATTTCCACTTAATGTTAGCGTGGGCATACAGCTAATACACCCACATACACAAAAAGACAGCCAACACATTACACAGCGTCATATCACACCTTGGAGGCTGCCAGCTGCCAGGTATGTCGCCTGCCAAACATTATATTATATCGCTATTATTATGTCATGTTACATAATACTTCATATGTCTATCTTATAATTACTGCTGCCTATATCTCCTCCTATTACCCCATATACCCCCTATATCTCCTCCTATTACCCCATATACCCCCTATATCTCCTCCTATTACTCCATATATCCTCCCTATATCTCCTCCTATTACACCATATATCCTCCCTATATCTCCTCCTATTACTCCATATATCCTCCCCTATATCTCCTCCTATTACTCCATATTTCCTCCCTATATCTCCTCCTATTACTCCATATACCCCCCTATATCTCCTCCTATTACACCATATATCCTCCCTATATCTCCTCCTATTACTCCATATATCTTCCCCTATATCTCCTCCTATTACTCCATATACCCCCCTATATCTCCTCCTATTACTCCATATATCCCCCCTATATCTCCTCCTATTACTCCATATACCCCCTATATCTCCTCCTATTACCCTATACCCCCTATATCTCCACCTATTACTCCATATATCCCCCTATATCTCCTCCTATTACTCCATATATCCCCCTATATCTCCTATTACTCCATATATCCTCCCCTATATCTCCTCCTATTACTCCATATTTCCTCCCTATATCTCCTCCTATTACTCCATATATCCTCCCTATATATCCTCCTATTACTCCATATATCCTCCCCTATATCTCCTCCTATTACTCCATATATCCCCCTATATCTCCTCCTATTACTCCATATATCCTCCCTATATCTCCTCCTATTACTCCATATATCCTCCCCTATATCTCCTCCTATTACTCCATATATCCTCCCTATATCTCCTCCTATTACTCCATATACCCCCTATATCTCCACCTATTACTCCATATATCCTCCCTATATCTCCTCCTATTACTCCATATACCCCCTATATCTCCACCTATTACTCCATATATCCTCCCCTATATCTCCTCCTATTACTCCATTTATCCCCCCTATATCTCCTCCTATTACTCCATATACCTCCTATATCTCCTCCTATTACTCCATATATTCTCCCTATATCTCCTCCTATTACTCCATATATCCTCCCCTATATCTCCTCCTATTACTCCATATATCCTCCCTATATCTCCTCCTATTACTCCATATATCCCCCCTATATCTCCTCCTATTACCCCATATATCCTCCCCTATATCTCCTCCTATTACTCCATATATCCTCCCCTATATCTCCTCCTATTACCCCATATAACCCTCCTATATCTCCTCCTATTACTCCATATATCCCCTATATCTCCTCCTATTACTCCATATACCCTCCTATATCTCCTCCTATTACTCCATATATCCTCCCTATATCTCCTCCTATTACTCCCTATATCCTCCCTATATCTCCTCCTATTACTCTATATATCCTCCCTATATCTCCTCCTATTACTCCATATATCCTCCCTATATCTCCTCCTATTACTCCATATATCCTCCCCTATATCTCCTCCTATTACTCCATATATCCTCCCTATATCTCCTCCTATTACTCTATATATCCTCCCTATATCTCCTCCTATTACTCCATATATCCTCCCTATATCTCCTCCTATTACTCCATATATCCTCCCCTATATCTCCTCCTATTACCCCATATAACCCTCCTATATCTCCTCCTATTACTCCATATATCCCCTATATCTCCTCCTATTACTCCATATACCCTCCTATATCTCCTCCTATTACTCCATATATCCTCCCTATATCTCCTCCTATTACTCCCTATATCCTCCCTATATCTCCTCCTATTACTCTATATATCCTCCCCTATATCTCCTCCTATTACTCCATATACCCCCCTATATCTCCTCCTATTACTCCATATATCCCCTCCTATTACTCCATATACCCTCCCTATATCTCCTCCTATTACTCCATATATCCTCCCCTATATCTCCTCCTATTACTCCATATATCCTCCCTATATCTCCTCCTATTACTCCATATATCCCCTATATCTCCTCCTATTACTCCATATATCCTCCCTATATCTCCTCCTATTACTCCATATATCCCCCCTATATCTCCTCCTATTACTCCATATATCCTCCCCTATATCTCCTCCTACTACTCCATATATCCTCCCTATATATCCTCCTATTACTCCATATATCCCCCTATATCTCCTCCTATTACTCTATATATCCTCCCTATATCTCCTCCTATTACTCCATATATCTCCTATATCTCCTCCTATTACTCCATATATCCTCATTATATCTCCTCCTATTACTCCATATATCCTCCCTATATCTCCTCCTATTACTCCATATACCCTCCCCTATATCTCCTCCTATTACTCCATATATCCTCCCTATATCTCCTCCTATTACTCCATATATCCCCTATGTCTCCTCCTATTACTCCATATATCCTCCCTATATCTCCTATTACTCCATATACCCTCCTATATCTCCTCCTATTACTCCATATATCCTCCCTATATCTCCTCCTATTACTCCATATACCCCCTATATCTCCTCCTATTACTCCATATATCCTCCCTATATCTCCTCCTATTACTCCATATACCCTCCTATATCTCCTCCTATTACTCCATATATCCTCCCTATATCTCTTCCTATTACTCCATATATACTCCCTATATCTCCTCCTATTACTCCATATACCTCCTATATCTCCTATTATTCCATATAACCTTTTATAATAGGAAGCTGGACTTTTGAAGCTCTCTAGCAATAAAACAGAACCCAACAAAATAATAGGTGTAGATACAGTAAAATACCATGCTTGGCTATGTGACATTGTGTGATATATTACATGGTTTTTTCAGCAGTTCTTATCGAATGGCGTCATTTCTAATTAGCAATAACCATTGTGACAGCATTTACTGAGCCCCCATCCATTTTCAGCCATAGTGTGTTCCCCTATATACATGTAACATCTATAATCCTATGTTTTCTTGATTATTGTATTTTACATATATTTTAGATCACACCAGAGAAGACATCTCTAAGCAAGGCAGAGAATGGATTAAACAGTGTCTCATCATTGCTTCTTCATAGAACAGTTGACCGTCTCCAGGTCACCAAAGCAGCCAGGATGAGCATCTACATGGAGTACCTGAATGTATCCAAGATCTCGGAACATTATAACTATACGAATAGAATTAAAAAAGACTCTTCTCGACGTGTCATCTCGGCCATCTTCATCATCATTTGCTGCATCATTATCCTGGAGAACATCCTTGTCCTTATTTCAGTATGGAGGAACAAGAAGTTCCACTCGGCCATGTTTTTCTTCATTGGAAACCTGGCATTTTCGGACCTTCTTACCGGATGTGCCTACATCGCTAACATCTTACTATCTGGTGAAGCCACCTTGTTTCTAACTCCTGTGGCCTGGTTTATCCGAGAGGGTACGGCCTTCACGACTTTAGCGGCTTCTGTTTTCAGCCTGTTGGCTATAGCCATCGAAAGACATGTGGCTATCATGAAAATCAAAGTCTACAGCAGCGACAGGAACTGTAGGATGATCATTCTGATCGGAGCTTGTTGGGTTATAGCCATGGTCATCGGAGGTTTACCCATCATTGGCTGGAACTGCATTGGAAACCTGGACGAATGTTCCACCGTCTTCCCTCTCTATGCCAAAAAGTACATTTTGTTCGTAGTGACTGTCTTTACTATCATACTTATCTCCATTGTCATCCTCTACGTCCGTATATATTGTGTTGTAAAGTCAAGCCATGCGGAGATAGCTGCGCCACAGACTCTTGCTCTCCTAAAAACAGTGACCATCGTCCTTGGAGTTTTTATCATCTGCTGGCTTCCAGCTTTTACTATTCTCCTTATGGATGTGGCCTGCAAGGTGAAATCCTGCCGCATTCTCTACAAAGCTGACTACTTCTTTGGGGTGGCCACCTTGAATTCGGCATTGAACCCTATTATCTATACTCTGAGGAGCAAAGACATGAGGAGAGAATTTTTGAGGGTGCTTTGCTGTTGGAACTATGTGCAAAAGAGCAGAAACGCAGATAAATGCATGCTGCATTTACGAAGTTCTAGCTCTTTAGAACGTTGCACGCAAAAACACTATTTTCCCACGTCACCTGTCATAAAGGACTGCAATACGTTTGTGTGATCAGGATTCTTTCTGGACATGATATCTTGAAGTAAAACTGGTGGTTATTAGGCCTGACCCAAATGAGAATATTGGTATAGTTACCATATCTGGGAAGGTATATTGACGACGTCTCACTGCATTTCCTTACATTTCGGGCCTGAAATTTTTTTTTCCCGACAGGTTTTGGGCTCAATTCTTTCAGTGAAAGCTCTTGAGATAACTTAGCACTCTGATTTATGGTTGCAGTTGAAGTAAAACTATATGGGTGACGAAAGTGAATGTGAAAAATAGTCTATTAAAGATGTAGACATGGGCGAGAAAAGCGATTACGGTATTCTATGTGCAATGTAACGGAAGTCAATTAACACTCCAAAACTAAATGTAAAAAATAGCACCTCATACTCAATGAACATTGTTACTCAGTTGTGAATCACACTGCTTCTATGTCGATATTGACGGTAAGAAGCACAATTCACACTGTAAAGTACATATAAAAAAGAAAAAAAAAAAACAGAAACCTTGTTGCACACTAACGTCAGTAAATCATTTTCACTACCCCATATCTTTTACGCAGGAATTTCCTTAACGCTATTAACTATCTTGAAATGTTCAACATCCTGAACGTTTGCCATGTAGCTTATCTCTAATAATTTATACCGCACTTAAATGCTGATAAAAAAGATTTGCTCTTGCTGCAAGCCTTAAAGTCAACAATTTTGTCTAAAAAAATGTTAAAAAAGTAAAAAAAAAATTTTAAGCAATAACAGAAAGTAGTTTCAACTATTTGGGTAATATACAGTATCGTTACAAAATACAGGAACAATGGCGCTCGGCCCAATCGGAATGGAGCATGTATTCAGCTCTTATTTTATAGGCATTTTTAAATTGTATCAGTTTAAGAATTTCAGTGATTATTTAATTTCCCCCTTAAAATGGAGATTCCACTCTTCTTCTAGACCTTACAGTGTCCGGACGTGAAACATGAGTTAAGGTGGCCACACACCTTAAATAACTGATGGCCAACAATTGATCAGCCGTCAGTTATCTCCCAGGACTGTCCTGACTGAGTGATCCAGTGTTCCCCATGGAGAAGGTTAAACTGTAACGAGAGAGCTCTAGCTGCGGCTTATGTCTGCCAGAAAAAAAGGGGTCGGGCCATGATTTTCCATCACACTCAACCCCTATCTCCACTGACATCATCTGTCTGTGGTCAGTCGGATGAGCCCAATACACCCTATACAGATGGCCGAACTTGCCTTGAGTACTGGGTATGTCCGACAAAAGTATAAGGTGTTTAGGGGCCTTAAAATAGGAAAAAGACAACTCTTTTGATCATTTTTATTTTATTTTATATTACCGACTTTTATCAGATAGTTAAAGTTACTGTTGTCTTTATGACGATGTCATCAGAAATGAAATTATGACCTATGGTTTTTTATATATTGATTTTAATGCACTGTTTTTAGTCTACTTTGTTTTTTTTTACCAGAAACAATGCCACCCTTGTCCATTGGTTTTATCTGGAATTTCAGCTCATCCTCAGTCAAGCAAATGGAGCTGCTGAGCTTCGATGCCCTGATAGCCTCTAGACAAGGGTGGCGCTATTTCTGAAAGAAAGCAGACCCCTTCTTCTAATCTGGTATGACCCCTTTTAGTTTTCATCCTGACGATATTTGTTCATCCCAGCCCAGCCACACCAATAGAAATTCTCTCTGTTTGTTATGGATAGACATAAAACAGAGCCCCACTCAGACTTCCTGTGGGAACGTTCTCATCCCAGCAGGAAATGTAAGTGAAAAAAAAGTCTTCATGTCAACAAATATCGAGTAACAGGATTATTATTATCAAGATTCCCTTTAATATGGTCTGAACCATGGAGACTGGGTCAGGAGAATTAGCGGCCATCCTAATCCAGGGACTGGCAGTATCCCTAGGGCTACAGAGCAAGGCTCATCCACATCTGCACTATAGGCCGAGTGCAAGGCTTCATGTCCTAGAATAACCTAGTTGCAATGGACCTGGAAAAAATTTCCATAAGGAATATCAATCTCACATTTTACCACTAGCATATCCAGAGTTGAAATTATTGCCGGTCAGATGATCAAAATGAGCCATGGTGGTATATGTGGTCCTGCGAATGGCCGTCACAGTGGACTCTATCTTTCCCACTGGTAGCTATATAAGCCATGGGCCCTGATATCTGCCCAGGCTTACTAAGTGCAAGCCTGTTGTTGTATGACATGTATATTGCTATTAGAGTATGAAAACAGTATTAGTTTTTTATTGTTTTTGAAGCTTTTGTGAGTTTTAGTTTGCCAGAACCTAAATAGTTAGGTCAAATGAATCCTATTTTTATTGCTTCGGTACATCAACAATAAGAGATAAAGAAACTTTGCAACCAGTCTAGAATTTGTGTATAGACCTCCTATGTAGAAGTATATGTAGAAGTATATGTTTCCATGGTTACAGACTACAAACAAACCCTGTGTAGTCTGACCCTGCAGTCACGTCTTACTTAACTTCCTCTTATGCCTGTTCTCACCATCCTACAAATACAGAGTGATTAGAGAGAGTAACACGTGACTGCAGGATCCGACTACACTGGGTCTGTTTGTAGTCTGAAGCCGTGGAAACACATAGGTATGTATATTAGTTTATTTTTTATAAAATCTGCAAAGTTGCTTCCTTTTTATTGTAAAAGTGCCGGGGCACTTCAAATGGGTGAAAAGATGAACATGTTCTTAAAAATGACACACGTCATATTTATAATCAATGTTTGGATGTTTAAGCTATAGGCTACAGTGCAATAGAAATGCTAATTATATACTATGTATATGATTTATTAAACACTTTACCAAGTACTGTGACATTAATGTAATCATAGGATGGGATAAAAAGGGTAAAATAGGGGTTTTGGGGGGGAAAAAAGCAAAACTATTTGAATTTGAGACATAGTAAAATTGGAGACTGTGCTAAGCCATTGTTCCTTGTAACAGGTGTAAATACCAATCTGTATATAAGAATCCCTTTATCCCTTTAAATCAGTGGTCTCACACCAGTGGCTTAGGATCCATATTTGTACCCCTCCCCATCATGCACCAGTGCCACCATAGAAGCCCTGGCATCAGTGTCATAACCAAACTCACCTTGCACCAAGTGCCATACCACTGATTCTTAGGCTCTTGGGTAAGTGTTGCCAGTATGACCAACAATGCCAAACTGCACGCTGGACCAGCAAAACATCACTGTTATAGTCTGCTGTGTCACCATTAGGCTACGTTCACATTTAGTATAACACCGTCCGTTGCATAGCAACGCAAGTGCCAGGCGTACCGTTGTATCGGCTGCAGGAACATTATCTCTTAAGGGTACAAACCCACTTGACGTATTTGCTGGGTGAATTAGTCTTAAAAATAAGCAGGCAAAACGCAATTGAATTGCAATTCAATTAACCATTGACTACAATGTAAAGTACGGCCACGGGCCGTACTTTACATTGTGCGAACAGCTATTGTTTCTGGAGGCTGTTCGGTGAACAGCGTCCGGAAATAATAGGCATATTGATTATTGTAATGTCCTTCCTGAAGATTGGACGTAAAATAACAAAGTTGGAGCACAGTGGGCGGCATTGCATTGAATTCAATGCAATGCCGCTGCTGCAGTGTCTGTTATTTTCTTTAAAAAATAGAAATTATTTTCTTTAAAATAATAGAAATTACTAGCAATTTTTTTGCACCAAATTAGGCAAAAAGTCAGCATTTTTCTCCAGAAGCAGTGCCCCAAAGAACGGAGCTGTAATATCAGACGCCCCAAAAGGGGCACTGTTTCTGGAGAAAAGTACTGCTCATACACACCTTTACTAGTGGCATAAGTTTGGTCAAACTTTTTTCTGGTATTTTTGAATGTAGATCTAAACACTTGTTAGGGAAACACCGCTCTCCTCAATCCCCATGACATTGCTTCCTCCAGCCAGTGCCTAATCCTCGGCTGACAGCTGGGCTGATACATAATGCGCCACAGTTGTCCGATCAGTTCTATAGACAATGCATCAAAGCTTCTCGAAAACTCCCACCAGTTGTCGGCCAAAGAGAAGGCCAGATGGTATTACATGGTCTGCCCTACAAACATGTGTTTGCAGGACGTGGGTAACAACTTGGCCAAAATATGACTGCTCTATTATAAGAAGATGATCGGAGTGGAGTTTTATTCTCTGGACGGTAAGGGTCCTTTTACATGGGCGATTATCGGCAGGCAGGATAACACACACCAGTGATCAGGCGAGGAACAGGAACTCTCTCGTTCATCGGGTGATTGTATTTTTTGTGCCTTCGTTAAATTTATTAGTAGTTGTCCACACATCTTCCCTTGTAAGCGGAAATGTATGGCGATTTAGGATTAACTTAAAGGAGAAGTCCGGGCTGCAATTATTTTCAGAGAAGACAAGGGCATGGGGAAAACATAATAACCACATCTACTCACCCGTCCCCGTGCCTGTCCAGCGCCAGATCACTGCTCTGGGACCCCAGAGATCTTCTTCTCAGCCGACGTCACAACCCAGCTGATTGACAACCTGCTCAGCCAATAAGTGACTGGGGCAGGACACCGCTCTAGTCACTGATAGGCTGAGTGGGCTGTCCATCAGTTGGGTTAGGCATTCTCCCTCAAGCTGTAATGTCATCACAAGACAGAGGAAAATGCCTTCCAGCAGGGGTCCTGAACCTTCTGAAATGGTGATTTGCGGGCATGGGGAGAGGTAAGTAGTTGTTCCTTATGTTCCCCCTGCCCCTGCCGGATTTTGAAATTAAAAAAAGCCAGACTTCTCCTTCAATGGCACAAACAATATAATGTCGGTCAAACGATATAACGATCAATTGATTTAGCCTTGTGAAGGGTCACTAACAAGCCCCGATCGATCCATGTAAAAGGGCTCTAAATCTCTCCATCCGGTCCCATTTTTTTTTCTCAAAACAGTAGAAATTGGCCAGTCTTTCAAAAAGTTCTGCTGTCAATATATAAATCTATGTCTATGATATCCCCCCCCGCTTCAATGTTACCTGAATGTTATCTACAGATGTGACAGTAATCTTCCACTATATGACGTTACACGATTAAAACCACCTATGGGCTCAAGCTGCATACCTGTAACAAGACATGCGCTCATATGTTGGTTTAAAAGCTGGAACGGTTAAGATAAAACGACACAGCCAGGAAACATTGAAGCATCAATATTTATTCTATTATTATAACAATTAATCATTTAAAAAAAAAAAAAAACATGCCAACCACTAGATATACTGTGTTTTGCCTAGCGCAGCTCTTGAGGGGTGGAGCATAAAAGAGGGATGCACCAATGAGAGAAGTCTTGTATCATGTCCCGCCCCTGAGGTCCTCAGATAGATTTAAAACACTATATCAGTACTGCCTGGATCAAAAGAATAAAAAAAAAAAAACAGTGCCACTTACTATTTTGTCCCATAATCTGCTAACTCTATATTCAATTATTTAAGCCGACTCTTTCTGTTTGCTTTTGTTTTGTATATATGTACATTAATATATAAGTTTATGTGTCAGCATTATGAACGGTACAAACATTTCTCGTATTTTGTGGCTTCTTTCATGAACGGTACTAGAGCTTTCCATCCTTCAGGTACATCCAGCCTCCCAGCACGAAACATGGGGGAGGATGACAGCAACGTGCTGAAACGCGTGTGACACCCCCGCTCCTCTGTCTGGACGACAATCGTGTCACATTATGACGTATAGAGTTTATAAACTTTTAAAAAAATGTCTTCAACCTTCTCCATTTATAGACACTACAAATTTTTTTTGTAACATCTTTCTCATGGTGCAATTTTGCCGATGTCTTTGTTTGTTACAATATTTTGAATGTACATTAAAATGTTATGCTTTTTTTTTAAAGAATGCTTTTGTAGTGTTTTATGTTTCCCCTCCCCCACTGGATCAGATAGTCAACAATCAGCTGATTTAAGTACTTGGTTATCTTTGACAGTCCGATAGTGAATAAATGGAGGTCAATCATGTGTTGCCACTCCAGCTAGTCACCATTCAGTGGACAAGGGACCTCCGTTGTCATGATTGGTGGTGGTCCAGGGGGTCAGAACCAGTTACTACTGTCAAACATTCGTCATTTGACGCCCAGTGACTAAAGAAGTTGGATGCAGCCCATTTGTTGCCAGTTTCCTTGACAAGGGAAATTCTAGCAGCAGGCATTGTGTTATCCAAGTATTTGAAGGTGCCTGTTCTAGGAATTAAAGAAGAATTGTCCACAGTAGACTACCCCTTTAAAGGAAACCCATTACCATGAAAATGTTACCTAAGCTATTAGCATCATGTTATAGAGCAGAAGAAGCTGAGCGGATTGATATATATCTTTATGGGAAAAGATTCTGTATAACTTGTAATTTATTGATTGTAATTTCTGATGTTTCAATGCTAAAGAGTCCAGTCCATTGAGTGACACCGCCCACTGGACTCCTTACCACAGAATGATCAGGGATTTCAATCAACATGTTACAAGTTATATAAAATCTTTCCCTACAATTATATATATGTATCTGCTCAGCTCTTCCTGCTCTATAACATGATGACAATAGAATAGATGAAATTGTCTTAGTGACAGGTTCCCTTTAAGGTAAAAAAAAATCTGCTGTCAAAGTGTAGTGATGATCTACAGGGACTAAAATGTATCACTGGGCTATGTTATCTGCCCGGTATTGTTTGATTTTGAAACTTTTTGATCCGTGAAGGTCCGGTTATCTATCCTGAGAATGGAGGGGCCACAATGCTTGCTCTTCCCTTCAATGTACTATCCTGCACAGTGGCGCATAACCCCCCCACCCCCCCACACACAGCCGTGCATAAAAAAACTTTAACGTGAACCACATGCTATCCCGCTCTGTGGTCATCAGGAATGGTGGGGGTTCTAGAGATTGACCCCTCACCGATCAGAACAAGTTGAGATAACTCATGACCCTTGTGTATTCTTCATCATTCTGGAATCTATCTATCATACTTGAGTAAACGCCACTCTGACCTTCACAAGTTCTATATATTTCCTTATCTACCAGTGGAACAAATTCCCTCTACATTGTTAATGTTACTAAGTTAATGAATGACCATAAACCGCTCTGTAGCACTTCCGTGCCTTAGGATAGGTAAGGATATGACAATGGTTTCCAGCATTAAAGGGGTTATTCATTGATACAAAAACATGGCCACTTTCTTTCAGAGACAGCACCGCTCTTGTCTCCAGTCCAGGTGCGGTTTGCAATTAAGCTCCATTCACTTTAATAGAACTGAGCAGCAAAACCCCGCCCAAGCTGGAGACAAGAGTGGGGCTGTCTGTGGATGAAAGTGGGCATGTTTTTGTAGCGCTGGATAACCCCTTTAATATTGGTGGCATAGCAATAGGATATACTATGCTTATTTTATTAATGCCAGACTTATAGAAACCGCCCACCATCACCACCATTGCTTACAGGCCTATAAATCCCTTTAGCACTTCTCCACAGAGTGGAGCTCAACTAGTCGCCCATACATCTTCCCATGTAAACGGGACTTTGCAGGCGACTATCATGAAGGTAATAGACCGCACAAATGATGCAGCGACCCATTGAGCCTTGTAAAGGCTATGCAACGGAGCGCTGATCTCGCTGATCGATGCAGGTCTACAAGGCACACAGGGTCAATAAAATGGCCCTAAAAGAAAAATGGAGACTTCTTTAAAAGATTCCCCTCATTCACACGGCAAATAAATGGACTATACACTTATCAGCTGTAAACTGAGGGGAAGCTTGGTAGTGAGCGTTTAATTCCCCTGTAGCGCCACCACAGGAAATTTGAAGCATTACATAGTGAAATAAATGGGCTGTTTGTGCAATGCCTGGACATGTTGGGTCCTCCAGAAGAAGTGACACTCTTTCTAATTTGGTTAAATGTCAAGGATGCGGCGCATACCAAGGGTCGTTCCCATTCCTCTCCTCTTACTGCTGCAGCAAACCCTGTGTCCTTTATGTCTGGGCGCTGGTTCACCTGCAGCCTGACCACTTCACAAGTTTCCGCACCAGTCCCTGTTCCTGTTTTGTCTTCTCTTCACCACCGTGTGTGTCCCCGCCTCCAAGTGTGTGCGCGCGCC
Organism: Dendropsophus ebraccatus; assembly: GCF_027789765.1. Classification (NCBI taxonomy): domain Eukaryota; kingdom Metazoa; phylum Chordata; class Amphibia; order Anura; family Hylidae; genus Dendropsophus; species Dendropsophus ebraccatus. Next base: position 210,381,227 of record NC_091454.1, on the reverse strand, counting down.
ACCTCAGTGACCTTTGAAGAGCTAGTTGTATGAACAGTTTCCAACTTGCCATTTTGCCCTGTTGGGGCATCTGCATCCCTACCCTACTAAAGTGTTCCATACCTGTATATCCTGCCAGTGTTCCGTACCATTTCTGTTCCCTGCACTATTCCCTGATGCTATTTCTGGCTGCGCACTGTCCACATTGCTCTCTATGCACCTCACCTGCCACCGCCAGCTAGCCAAACCAGGAGTAACAACAGTGGCGAAGCTACCATGGAGGCAGACCATGCAACTGCCATGGGACCTGTGCGGCGGGGGGGCCCCTATCTGCAAAACACCTGGTCTGCCCCCATGGTCAGCACACTCACCAACAGCATGGGTTTTGAGGGGGGCTGTACAGATTCAAGGAACACCCCAGTTCCCTGCTATGGGGCCCTATGAATTATAGCTACACCCCTGGGTGGGGGTCGCCTGCCGCAGCAAGCCCAACCTGTCTGGTGAAGACCAGCGGTTCCTTAGACTCGCGGCTTTAACCATGACTTCAGGAACCTGTTCTCCCACTTGACGCTCCGCCGTCAAGCTGGAGCGCGGTGGGGAGATCAAGCAACGGAATGCGCAGGAAGTTATCCATGTGATTTCCTTAGTGTGCAAGGGCCCATAGAGAAGATCTCTCTCTTTATTAACTAAAACTCCCCTTTATGTTATTCGAAAATGGATTCCCCAAGCCAAACAATTTTGCCCCAATATCTGTCTTTTCTATTTCCAGTGTGACATTGTATGTGCGTCCTCAGTATCTGTGCGTCATCTGTGGGCGAGGAGACGCAGCATTCCACAATCTCTCACCGAGGTTACAGATGTTGTTTTGGAGCAGCTGACTTTTCGGTTACGGCCTCTATGGGAATTTCCTATGGAAGTTTTATTGCAAGTAGGAAAGAACCTAATTGTTTTAATGGAGATCTGAATTAGACATACATTTTATTAGATATAGATACCTCATGCGTCTGGATGTATTGTGGACCTGTATATGAAATCCTTAGACCCATCCTGTATGTCCATCTGCATAAAGCAGTCCATGTCAGGAACTGTCCAGAGCAGGAGAGATTTTCTATGGGGATTTGCTCCTGCTCTGGACAGTTCCTGACATGGACAGAGATGGCAGCAGAGAGCACAGTGTCAGACTGGAAAGAATACACCACTTCCTGCAGGACATAGAGCAGTTTACAAGTACTAAAAAAAATTATAATTGTAAAGGCTTACAATTTTATATTTGAAGTGATTTACAAAAAATAACATTCTGATGCCAAATTATTTTTTTTACGCTGGAGTTCCCCTTTAAGCCCTACTACAGAGTAAATCTTCACTAGAAGCACTGTTCTTACATACAGCTGCCTGCACATAGTAGGAATTGTCTGAATTCTACATTCATGGATTTATGTAAGAGCCTTACCATTTCTATGCATGATACCATCAATCTATTAGATTACATTAGTCATTGGAAGAGAACAGAGAACTTGCCGCCACGTCTCCCCATACAGATTACAGCTGGGGTCTCAGCTCTGACCGGCTCAACATCTGGGGTCACTTCTACCAGTAAGTGATTAACGAAATTAGGCTATGTTCACACTACGTAAGTTCCGCAGAAATCCCGGCCATTGTTACAATGGCTGTGATTTCTGCTGTACTTACGTAGTGCTGCAGGCTGAGGGAATCCCGGACAGAGTGTATACACATGGTATACACTCCGGCCGGGATCCCTAGTGGCGCCGTGAGAAACTGACATGTCACTCCATTGTGTGCTGTGGGGAGTTCTGATGCGGGCACGCAGGGATGCGCCCGCATCAGAACTCAGCAGCCCTAAAGATCATCCGGCTGTTACTGCAGTAGCTGCCGGGATGATCTTTTCTGAGACCGGCCGTTCTGTGACCCGTCCGGTCTCATACTACGTGTGACCATAGCCTTAGAGACAGAAAAAAAAGTTACAAAAACCGTAGAAAGCAGCCATCTATGAGTGTGAGTGGGCCTTATAAGCTATGACACGGCTTAATACTCAATGTATTATCTCAGCGTTATCTTACTTCTTGGAGTTAATAAGTAACTCAATTTCCTAAGCCGATTCCCAGAAACGCTCCCCCGCAGAGCTATCTGGCCGCTACTTCTGGATGTACTTTTATAGTTTTTTGCTGATCAATGTTAATTGTTTATCTGGAACTGGAAGCGGCGCTGATTACTATACCGCAATGGTACGCACACACATGGGGCGGTGGGGGATGGAGTCAGGCAATACTACATCCCAAAATCTGAATAATAATAAGTATCTTTTGTTCATATGCTTTAGCTCAGGCAGACTCTAGCTGGCCATTTATTACATGGGTGTCCGACCTGTAGCCCTCCAGCTATTGCGAAACTCCCATTCCCACCACTGATTTATTACAGGGATGACCATTCATCTAAATGGCCATCATGTAATACTGCATTTCCCCTGTAGTGGCCACTAAAGAAAATGGGGGAGATTTATCAATCATGGTGTAAAGTGAAACTGGCTCAGTTGCCCCTAGCAACCAATCAGATTCCACCTTACATTCCTCACAGACTCTTTGGAAAATGAAAGGTGGAATCTGATTGGTTGCTAGGGGCAACTGAGACAATTTTACTTTACACCATGTTTGATAAATTGATAAATATGTCTGGTTTTGCTTGGCAAAATCTTGATTGTTGCTTATGCAAATTTAAAAGGGGTTTGGTGAGACCACTTCTTTATGTGACCTTAGTAGAGACAAATATCATTTGGGTACACAGGAGAGAATTAGGATTAGGTCCATGAGGACATCCATTTTTCACCATTCATCCTATAGATGACCATCCTTGACCATCATTTTTGTTTTTCCAATTTTAAATAGGTCCAAAATTAATTTTCTCATCTATATTTGGATTAAAGGGGTAGTGGCTCTCCTTAAGTAGAGCCCGTCATAAAGACGTGTGGAGACTTACAGACCATTGCTGCTCCACTGAGAATTCTGGGAAGAAAGGATATGCAAAATAGCTATCACACCTCTTGAGCAAAGAGATGTCCCTACAAGTCAAGTCTCACTCAGTCTAAGAGCCTTAGAACATTGACTGGGGATTTTATGCCAAGCCAAACAATCTTTCCAAAAGGAAATATTTCCTATCTGCAGACAGCTGTTTCGGGTTTTTGCCCCTCATCAGTGCAGAGCAGGGTGTTGGCTGGCTAGTGAGAGGTCTACACTCAGAACTCTATTTTTCTCATACTGAGCGCCACATCTCCAATAGAGACATATAAAAATTATGATATATACAGGCACCTAAAATAACCTGGTTAAAAGAAGGATATTTAGTATATTGGTACACAGCTTGCCGGGTTATCCCACAAGGTAGAATGGGTAATGCTGTGTACCACTAGTTGGCTGGTTCACCTATTATTCCTTCCCTAACAAGGGGTCATATAGAAGTAAAGTACAGAGAATAAGAGGAGACTGGAGGACCAGAAAGAATTTTAGTTTTAGTTGGGAAATTCAAAGGTTCAATTAACGAAACCAGAACTCCATGGGTAGACCTAATGGGACAAAACATCGAGTCAACCCAAATTGTTGTTGTTGCTTGTTAGGGATTGATAGAAAAATTAGATCAAGATACACTTTCCATCTCTGTATACTTAGTAGTGGCCAATAGACATGGGGCCTTGTTACATAGGGAAGCCAACATCGCCCAGCAATCAGTTAAAGATTGAGAAAACGCACATTCACCAGCTGATTGGGTCAATGACCCATCAAAAAATCATAGCATGTTGGTCGCACGTCTCCCCGTGTAATACTGATGTTGATGGCTGATCTAGCGGTCATTTGTACAGTCCTCCCCTCATCATCACCGAGTCATGTAATCTATGATATCAGTGCTCATTTAGGTTCCTAATACATGGGGCCATTATCTACATTGGGCAGATATTGTCCCGTGTAATAAAGACATCAATAAAACCAGAAAGTGATCATCGTCTTTTAGCAAGCTTCATCGGCCGCTGATGTCCTCCTGTCCGTTCCCCACTGACTACAGCTGCCGCTCACACCTCCTAACCTATCTGCGCAGTGACAGGCCGCTCAGCCAATCACTGATTTAGTCTTGTCTTGACCAGTGATTGGCTCAGCAGCCTTTTACTAAAGAGATGGCTTCATAAGTGCCAGCGGGTAACAGGAAGGAGGTGACCAGGGAGCATGGAGAGGTAAGTAATAGCTTTATTATTTTCTATATACAGCCCTTGCTGCACAATCATCAAGCCAGGCTCGGTAAGCAATTGCAGATCTAGCAGATCAACTCTCGCTTACATTTAAAATGGGACCATGTAATACGGCCCGTACACACCGGTTCGTAGGACCCTTAGTAGTTTGCTCCTGGTGCCCAACTTTTTGGGTAGTTTTTGGTCTTAGAAAGCTTCAATTACGGGGCTACTAAAAAAACAAACTGGCTCCTGATCTGACAATACTCTACAATACTTGGCCATTGTCTCCAATTTCCAGCGAAAAAAAATTTGGGAGAGGAGAACACAAGACAAGAAAAAGACCTTGGCTGTTGGCTTTGAATATACTTAGGCCTTTTTACTCTCAGAGGAATCTGGTAGTGGGTTACTAAAGATCCTACTATACCAAGAGATCATCAGGCGCATTCAGACGATTATCGGCCGTTACGGACAATAACCGCTTGGTGTAATAGTTACTGTTAAAAGGCAACGATCAGCGGACATGCACGATGTCGGCCGATCCTTGACTTTCAACATGTTGAAAATATTTTTGAACAATAATGACGGTCTGCTGGCTGTCTCTTTGCGTAGTATGAGTGTCAGCAGCAGACCGCCGATATCTCCTATGGGCTCCCCAGACAATGTAAAGATCGTCTGGGGAGCCCCTCAGCTCCTACCTGCTCACTGTCAGTGCATGTAATAGCGACAGCAGCGAGCGGGGAACGAGGACCAAGCGAGCTCTCACCTGAGGTTGGTGCTCGCTTGCTCCTCACCATCGGCCCGTGTCATAGGGTCTTAACCTCTCCCCATTCAGAATACACTATACGATGGAAGAACATTTAAGTGTAGGAGGATTAGGAGAAGAATTTCTCCAAGATGGCAACACTGATGGTACCTCAAATTCCATGGAAATGTCTGCCCATGATGTGTATACGTGCATTCATCTCATTGTTCCTTTAAATGTACGGATCTGTTTGTCCCCGAGAAGCCGTGATGTGGAAACCATTGCGGAAATGTAACGACAAGTCAATAAACATCTTAACCAACCCATTACATCATACTCCTAATAACAACTGCTGTCCAGCTGGACACTTATCTGACTGGGCCAGCGTTGTATTTAGTTACAGATAAAGCGGCTGACGTAGCGCTAGGGTCTCCACAACCGGACTCGACCAGAATCTGGACATTTAATTCATTTACAAGAGGGATGTTGCAAGAGATTGTTTACAGTGCTCCATAACCCTCTGTCCTTTTACCTCTGAATGGCAGCAGCGTGCCGGGAATAACGTGGCAGTGATTCATTCAATTAGTGGTCAAAGCTCTCCGGGTCAGGACTGCAAGTCTAATGGATGTCAGTGAACTAATAGAATGAAGCTGTGAGTAGAAGGAAGCCCGCTAGGTAAATAGTTCAAATTTCATTGAAACCGGAGTAAAAAACGGAAAAGTTGCAAAAGTCAAAAACTTGAGCTGCCACTCCTCGGTCCTCCTGTGCCAGTCCTGGGTTTACCGTGAAATAAAACAATGTCATCATGTCTTATGTAGACGGTTGTGGTTAGGATGGACACCACTTGGGACCCATACTCTCGTCACTGCTAAGATGACAGATGATGCCAGTGGTCAAAGGGGACTGACGTGATGGAAAATCAACATCGGAACCCGTAGGGCCCTATTACACCAGCAGATTTTCTGACAGATTTTTTCGAGCAAAAGCCAGTAATGGACTATAAACAGAGAACAGGTAACAATGGAAATACTGAGATTCCTCGTCTTTTCAAATCCACTCCTGGTTTTGGCTTAAAAAATCTGTCAGATAATCTGTTGGTGTAATAGGACCCTTAGTTCTGGGAGAGATAAGCAGCAGTCAGAGCGCTATAGAGAACACAGGGTCGATTGGCCATGCCAAACATTTCTGTGTATGGAGAGGTCGGGCAGAAGAGATAAATGATGGCCGAAAGATTGTTTGGCCATCAGTTATTAAAGGTGTATGGCCACCTTAAAATATTTCTGTCACCCCCCATACTCTCATTTAATTTAATTGGTTAACAATGTCACCTACGCGGGGCTTCTTCTTCTTCTGTCCTCTCTGCTACATAATATCCGTATATGTAAAACCTATAGTGACCGGGCCCCTATGGAGTAACTCAGTATACACAATATATTTCCTACAAAAGTATATTACTCTTCAAAAGTTCTATGCAATCATGTACTGATTATTAATTACTATCTGTATGGGTATTGGGAATAAGCCTGTGGGAAAATGTATTCACAATATATAGTTAAAGAAGCAGTTCACAATTTTTTTTATTGACCCCCCCATCCCCGCTAGGTGTTGGCGCGTATACTCCCCGCAGGTGATCGGTGTCCCGCGGCGCAGCTTTGTTCTGGTCCCGCAGCACCGTTCAAATCTGACGCGCGCTAATGTTATCCGCTTCTCATGTCATCCGCCATTGCCTAGCGAGGGGGGGGGGGCAATAAAATTTTTTTGCATGTAAAAGTCATTGAAAATTTAATAAAAGTCAGTCACCAAACAATAGCTATACCATGCAATTACACCCCCCCCCCCAACTGAGTAAGTCACGATACAGACTAAGTTTAGGTCACAGATAATTGCCCCTTTGTGGGTACAATTGTTGAGAAGGATTGGGTTTGTAGGGTTTTCAGCCCCCTTTAAATTTCAACTAAAGGCTATATATATATATATATATATATATATATATATATATATATAAACCCAGCAGTGTGAAAGGTATCCAGAAACTTAGTAGCTAAACTCTAACTAAACAAGTTAATACTCGCATTCCCTGTGCGCTAACAATCTGGAGCTTTGTTATGAATAGCCGGGATCATCCTGACTTTTCGTTTTCACCTATTAGTTTGTTTAGGAGAGTTGCGATGCCATTGCCACACAGCTGATCAAGTGAAGCAGATCAGCTGATCGTTCTGCTCATCTCACGGCTCATTTAAAGGAGAATGTGATTGTTTAACTTCTGTCAATACTAAAATAAAAATGGATAGCCTATTGGTATGATCCACACCACACTGCAAAGGTCAGGGATATTTAAAGAGGTTTTCAAGCAGAAAACAGTTGGTAGCCAATCTACAATAGCTGATCGCCAGATGCTGATACCCGGCTCCGCTGCTGATCAAGTGTTTAGTGCCGCACTGTAGTAAGAACAGATCCGGATAGGCTGTCAATTGCTTTCTCCAGGCAAATCCCTTCAAATATCCCTGACTTTTGCAGTGTGGTGCGGATTATAATGTATGTTCTGTTTTAACCCAGAGTTTCTTGCATTTCTCAACTACATTGTTCTTGTTCACTATTTTTCCTTGTCAGTTCAGTTGGCTTCTGTATTCGAGATGAGCAAACCTCGAGCGTGTTGGCTGAAAAAGTTGGATAAAGCCCTACTCCTGCCCAGAAAACATGGATATAGCCAAAGGCTGGTACGTTCATCTCTAATCTCTATCTTAAAGTTACTATTGATTCCACTTATTACTTTAGCTACTGTACTAAGTATATGTTTAAACTTGTTTTTTTTTGTGTTAGGGTCAGTTTTGCAGGTAAGGGTTATCATTAGGTATATTTTCTGGTACATTAGGGGTGAATGGTGTCTGGTGTTAGTCTTCTGGGATAGCTTTAGAAAAAGATTCAGGGATAGCTACAGTCATTGTTTGACGTCTATCTCTGTTTGTCATCCATTTGCTTCCATTTCTGACTGTCATCTTCACCGTTTGTTTCCATCATCATTCAGTATCCGTCATATATTGGTGAGCTGTTATTATTGTTTCTTAAAGGGATCTTCCAGGTATAACATATTGAAGACCTATTCACAGATTAAGTCATCAATCACTGATCGCTGGGGTGCTGACACCCTATACCCCGATGATCAGCTGATCAGCATAGGCACTACACAGTGAATAGGGCTGAGACAGTTGGCTCACTTCACTGTACCTGTACCTGCAGCTAAGCTCAAATGAACTGCAATAAACCGGCCCAACCACTATACAGTGAACAGAGCCAATTGCTTCCATCCCCATTCACCATGTAGTGCGGGCACTGAACAGCTGATCGGCAGGGGTACCGGGTGTTGGCACCCTGACAACTAGTGATTGATGACCAGTCCTAAGGACTGGCCTAAAAAATGGCAAACCCCTTTAATACCCACATTCATATATTTGTTCTGGCGGCTGTCGACATTAATGTAAGTCCTGGGGGTATCTGAGTCCTGAAAGAAGTCCTGGGGGTATCCGAGTACTAGAAAGAGTTGTTATGTAAGGAGAATGCAATAGGTGGAGTCCAGTTTGCTGTTGATGTCGTTTCCTGTGATCACACATTCACTTCATCAACAGGCTGTGTCTCTATATACTCTGACACTGTTTAATCAGCAGAGGGTAATGGTAACGCCCAGTTGTCAATTTTTCCAGAAGGGATAATGGGGGGGGGGGGTGGAGGAACAATATATAATTATAAGAAAAGGTGCTCCATGAGTGATATTGTAGTGGGGATACCGGTATCACACTATATACTGTATCACAGGTAGTAGAGGAGCGAACATGAGGAACCCATACAAGCTGCAGGCACTGGGTCCTCTTCCTTGCATCATGGCCGCCGTGCCGCAGTAATATTCAGAATGCTGGCGCAGCATAAACTATTAGCAGTGAGTCAGCATTATACGCATCCAATCTGTCTGGAAGCCATCGCTCTCCTCCTCCAGATGAAGCCCCGAAGGAAAACAAGAGAGAGAAACAATCCCGAGCTCTGAACCTGCAGGAGTGACTCACAGTCAAGTCTAAACAACCTGCACAGACCGAGGCTGCTCATCCTGCAGCCGGGCACGTCCAAAGACGTCCAAGATGGTATCACCAAGAAAACCCGCTCCATCCGAGACACAATATGCTCAGAAATTAGAAACCCCCTATACGCGTGAAATGGAGGCTCTTCAGTCCAAGAATGTCCCCTGCTATATCCTTGACCTTTGTAAAAGCAAGTACAGACTGAATAAGACATTAGCAACCACAGCTGACTTTTTATATTAACCCTTTACATAGAGTAAAAGTATAAAAAACGGTCGCTCTTAAAGGGGTATTCTGCTCAGGCAAAATATATGTTGAATAATCCCCCCTCCTAACAATTCCTTTCTATACTTGTTATTATATTTTCATTCTCCATCCCCCATTTCTGAGTCTGCTGCTTTCTGCTGAAGACACAGAAAACTGTGTGTGAGCTGTATCCCCCTCCTCCTCCCTCCCTTCTGAGATGGCTCAGGTAAACAGTGTCCCTGGCCGTCTGTCTCTCCACTCTGTTGCCGGTAACCTCACTGTAATTAACCCTCCCGGCATCACAGAGTGCAAACACAGCCGGCCAGGGCAGTCTTGGAAGGAAGGGGGGAGGAGGGGGAGACGGAGTGAGAACAGCCCACACACAGTTTTCTGTGCCTTCAGCAGAAAGCAGAGGTTCAGAACTGGGGGAAGGAGACTGAAAATATAATAACAAGTATGGAAGGAAGTGTTAGTCTCCAGGAGGGGAGATGATTCAACAAGTATTTTATCTGAGCAGAATACCTCTTTAAAGCAAATGTATCATCAGGAACATCACTGCATTATTTTTTAATAAACGGCGCAGGGATGTCAGTGGCGCGGTCCTTTTTTTTATTCCCGCACTAATCACCGATCTTTTCCCGAGCACCGGCCTGGGCTGGAGTGCTGGGGGGAAGCCCCGTCGGCTCCCAGTGTGACAAAACCCCCTCCCCTCAGTGATGCGGCTCCATTGCAATCAATGGCCATTATTTTATAAAAACATTACATTTATATAATAACGTCCATTGTTATAAAATAACAGATGTTATTTCGCTTAAAACATTGTGAAAATATAGCCTTACTGTGAGTTTTAGATCTCAGCTTGATTTACAGCTTAGACTTTTCACTACTGCTCTATAATGTCCTCTATGCTGCTGCTTCTTAGGATGTGTATAGAGATAGAGGGGGGCAGGATAATCTCTTCTGTATGTGTGTAGTGTATGGGAATCAAGCTCCACCAGTCCTCTTCACCTTTCTCCTGCTAGTGCACTTGTCTTTCCCAGGTTTAGAGATGTTTTTATTTAAATTACGGCCGTTTTTTTTTTTTTTTGTTTTTTTTTTTACACCTTCTTCCTTTAGGCTTTCATAAATGCTTTGTAAATGACCAAAAATTTCTCCAAAAAAAGGTCCAGTCAGATGAGAAGCAGAATTTCAGCCATTACCACCATGATTCATATGTGAGAAATCGGTTCTGGGAATGTTTTTTATTCTTCCTTAATCATGGAGGGAAGAGCGGTGGAGCGTCACCTGGTCCTAACCTGCCAGAACATGACATTTACATAGTTCTCTCTGCGGCTGGATGGATACTCATTATCTATCACATTAGATGGAATTATTGGATGTGAAATATTCTGGTCTGTCGCCAAACCATGCACACAGATGGGAGATTTTGGGGCATGGCGTGTCTAAACAATTACAGTCAAACTATTCCGGCTCCTCTGTTCCTCCACCTCAAGCTATACTATTTTACAGCTTCCAACAAGTCCATTCATTTTAATGTATTTTATTAGGTGGTCTGACCTCTGCTGCCTCTTTATACATAACTAACATCATGTCATATGGAATGCCCATAGACATCAATAGGAGGCGCTAAATAGAGACTTGGGGGGAGATTTATCAAACATGGTGTAAAGTGAAACTGGCTCAGTTGCCCCTAGCAACCAATCAGATTCCACCTTTCATTCCTCACAGACTCTTTGGAAAATAAAAGGTGGAATCTGATTGGTTGCTAGGGGCAACTGAGCCAGTCTCACTATACATCATGTTTGATAAATCTCCCCCTATGAATTTAAAGGGGATGTGTCGCCTAGATTTTCTTTTACTGATTAGAGTCAGATAATAAAACTTGTTCTTTTATTCTAATCTGTTTCCATTTTACGACTATAATTTTACATTGTTATGGGAGCTGCCATCTTGCCTGAGCTGTTCTTAACAGCATTTAGTGACATGCTTTACAGTCAGACTTATGGACATAGATGACAATAGACAGACTCTGTCCCCTTGAATGAATGGGAAACATTATTGAGCTGAAACAGGAGCTGTGGGGAAGGTAAGTATCGATTACTTACACGAGCAGAGCCTCCACCACCTGTAGATTGTAAATTGTGTTATCCTGGATGTCCCTTTAATGTCCCCTTCTATAGGTGTAGAGTTCCAGTTTCCCTATTCGTTTTTTCCACCACCTGTCTGCCGTCCCCTGATGTCTGCCGTCCCGTGATGTCTGCAATAAATATAGAATCTTTTATGATTACAGCGCAGGAGGCTCTGAAAATAGAAGCAGCTGAGTTCTGGCTAGTGTATATCATACAGATGTCCATGCTGACAGGTCGTCTGGTCGTGCCCATGTGCTGCCCTCTCTCTGATCACAGACATATACTAGACAACAACCATAACGCTTCTTACATTCTCTATTTGTCAAGGCAAAAGACAACTCCTCTGAGACTAGTAACAGTGATGGCTGTTTGCACCTACTAGATAGCTACTTATACTAGGAAACAGAGGTTGTGGAAAAAAATAAATAAATCAACTGGTTTCAGAATATTAAACAGATTTGTAATTTACTTCTGTTTAAAAATCTTCAGTCTTACAGTACTTATCAGCTGCTGGATGTCCTGCAGGAAGTGGTGTTTTCTTTACAGTCTGACACAGTGCTCTCTGCTGCCACCTCTGTCCATGTCAGGAACTGTCCAGAGCAGGAGAGGTTTTCTATGGGGATTTGCTACTGCTCTGGACAGTTCCTGACATGGACAGAAGTGGCAGCAGAGAAATATAAGAAGATCAGGATGTGCAGAATGGGCAGCCTTTACATGGATGAGTCTCTTTGGCCAGAAACAATAAAGCTCTCTATATACAATAGACATATGACGGTCAAAAATGCTTCTTATGGTGTTAATGGCTGATTGTCTAATGTGTATGGAGGCCTCTCAACTCTCCTGACAGCACATGCAGAGGAGACATGCATTGGCCAATTGGATTTTATATGCCTATTCCTTTTGTTATCAGGGAGATAAACCAGTGTCAGAAGAGTCTGGCAGCAGTAGTTGGTTAATACCAATATAGCCCTTTTGACAATAAAGCTCTAGTATATGGTTAAAGAGGCTCTTTCAAGTGAAGGCTGCCCAGTCTGTACATTCTGATCATCCAAGTGAAGGCTGCCCATTCTGTACATTCTGATCATCCATGTGAAGGCTGCCCATTCTGTACATTCTAATCAGTGGCGTAGCCACCGTGGTCGCGGGGGTCGCCGCCGCGACCGGGCCCGCCACAAGGGGGGCCCGCGGGGCCCCCCGATCAATCACTCTTGTGACCGCAAGCATTGTTTTGCTTGCGGTCACAAGAGTCGGGCTCCGTCTTCCCCCGGCAGCGCGCGCATCCCAGAACTCCCTGCGCGCCTTGGGCCCTGACTTCCGGTTTTCGGCGCGCAGGGAGTTCTGGGATGCGCGCGCTGCCGGGGATAAGACGCGGCAGCCGCGCAGCAGCCGGGGACAGACCAGGAGGAGTGAGAATCAACGTGGGAGCGCGATGTCAGGTGAGTTAAGTTTTGTTTTTTTTTATCAGCCTGTACGGGTGGGGGGAAAGGAGGGGGGCATCTATGAGGGTGGGGGGAAAGGAGGGGGGCATCTATGAGGGTGGGGGGAAAGGAGGGGGCCATCTATGAGGGTGGGGGGAAAGAGGGGGCCATCTATGAGGGTGGGGGGGAAGGAGGGGGGCATCTATGAGGGTGGGGGGAAAGGAGGGGGGCATCTATGAGGGTGGGGGGAAAGGAGGGGGCCATCTATGAGGGTGGGGGGAAAGAGGGGGCCATCTATGAGGGTGGGGGGAAAGGAGGGGGCCATCTATGAGGGTGGGGGGAAAGAGGGGGCCATCTATGAGGGTGGGGGGGAAGGAGGGGGGCATCTATGAGGGTGGGGGGGAAGGAGGGGGGCATCTATGAGGGTGGGGGGAAAGGAGGGGGGCATCTATGAGGGTGGGGGGAAAGGAGGGGGCCATCTATGAGGGTGGGGGGAAAGAGGGGGCCATCTATGAGGGTGGGGGGAAAGGAGGGGGCCATCTATGAGGGTGGGGGGAAAGAGGGGGCCATCTATGAGGGTGGGGGGGAAGGAGGGGGGCATCTATGAGGGTGGGGGGAAAGGAGGGGGGCATCTATGAGGGTGGGGGGAAAGGAGGGGGCCATCTATGAGGGTGGGGGGAAAGAGGGGGCCATCTATGAGGGTGGGGGGGAAGGAGGGGGCCATCTATGAGGGTGGGGGGAAAGAGGGGGCCATCTATGAGGGTGGGGGGGAAAGAGGGGGCCATCTATGAGGGTGGGGGGGGAAGGGGACCATCTATAAGGGAGGGAGGAAGGGGACCATCTATAAAGGGGGGGAAAGGGGACCATCTATAAGGGAGGGGGGGAAGGGGACCATCTATAAGGGAGGGGGGGAAGGGGACCATCTATAAGGGAGGGGGGGGGAAGGGGACCATCTATAAGGGAGGGTGGGGGGAGAGGGGACCATCCATAAGGGAGGGTGAGGAGAGAGGGGGCCATCTATAAGGGAGGGGGTATAGGGGGCCATCTATAAGGGAGGGGGTAGAGGGGGCCATCTATAAGGGAGGGGGTATAGGGGGCCATCTATAAGGGAGGGGGTAGAGGGGGCCATCTATAAGGGAGGGGGTAGAGGGGGCCATCTATTTGGGGGGGCAACATAGGGGGAGAGGGAATACACAGAGGGGGGCATATATTATTAGGAGGTCACAGAGTCAGGGCTACCCACTAAATGAGGGTGTAAAGGGGACAGTACAGATGTGCAGTGTGTAGAGAGATGAGGATGGTGTCAGAGTGAGGAGCCTAATATGTCTGTCTGGCAGATTCTGTGGATTCGTGGCTCGGAGAAGTTCTCATAACGGCCCAGGACAGATGGAGAAGAAGATGAAAAGGGAAGAACTCCGATCAGAAAAGACGCCCCCTGTGAGTCACCTGATATAACTGCACAGTAATGTATATGGTGTATAGAGCCTGTGTAGAGCTGGGGCCACCTCTATATGACTGGATGAGGTGATTTAGTATACTGGATTTGGTCAGTAACAATATGGTGGTGATGGTAGTGGTTGTGGTGTGGCGGTAATGTTTCCTCCCTATATACTGGTATTACTGGTAATATTGGTCTCAGTATACAGGATTTGGTCGGTAACAGTATGGCGGTAATAGGTAATATCTGTCTTGGTGTGTGTGTGTGTATATAATATATATATATATATATATATATATATACAGTGGTACCTTGGTTTAAGAGTAACTTCGTTTAAGAGCGTTTTGGTTTAAGAGCTCACAGTTTTTCAAAATTGTGACTTGGTTTAAGAACATTGCTTTGGTTTAAGAACTTCCTGTATTGGGTGGGAGCGCGAGTGGAGAAGGGGCATGGCCTGCATAGCGGGGTCTACAGCACTGTACTCTAAACACCTTCCAAATCATAGCAGATCCCCTTCAGGCTGGGGCTTACATCAGGGGACAGGACTGTGGGGGGGGGTAATCTCTCCATAGCTGTAACCCCTCTCTCCCCGGACAGAGAGTGCTGCATGTATGTGCCCACATCTGTACTGCTCATTCCTTCATGCTCCCTGCAGTCTCTGTCCGTCCTTGTGTTTCCCATCCTCTCCATTACTGTACAGTACAGAATAATAAATATATTTGGGGTGCGGAACCAATTGTCTGCATTTACATGATTTCTTATAGGAAAATTTGCTTTGGTTTAAGAGTGGATTTGGATTACAAGCACGGTCCTGGAACGAATTATGCTCATAATCCAAGGCACCACTGTGTGTGTATATATATATATATATATATATATATATATATATATATATATATATATACACACACACACAACAATAGCATCACTTGGTCGTGAAAGGAGGGGGGGGGGGGCCCAAGTTGGCCTCTCGCACCAGGGCCCAGGAGACATTAGCTACGCCCCTGATTCTAATCATCTATGTGAAGGCTGCCCAGTCTGTACAGTCTAATGGTCCGAATAAGGCTGCCCAGTCTGTACATTCTGATCATTTTATATTTCTAATATGTTGAGAGGAGATGGAGTCGTAGTTTAGGGAAGTCCCATATTCTGCAATTCTGGCTAGACTCGCTCTTGTAAGTTATATATATATAAACATAAAGCTAAGTATAGGTTAGTGACAGAATTCACAGGCCGGTATAGCGTTTCACAACCTCTAGCCCAGCGGTAGGGGATAAAGTGACACCTCGAGAATGAAGGACAGTGACACAAGCCCGACCAGTTTTACTGCATTTTACTGAGGTCTGAGGGTGATGTTGAGCTTCCTAATACTGCCATGAGGGTGTAATTATACGGGGACATATATTACACTAAATGATGGTCGGTGTCAGGTCCTAAGGGCTTCAGATGACACAAATACATGACACCATTTCTCCTTTACAATACAGCAATAATACTTAAAAAGCTTGTCCGGCCTAATATCAATTACAGAATAGAAAGCTATACGACTTTCTCTCACTTGCTTGTTGTTGATGAACAGCGCATAGACTATCTAATGATGTCCTAGGGACATGTCAAAAGATTTGATCGGTGGGGGGTCTAGGTATCAGATCCCCACCAATTGTTGGAATGAGCGAGGCCAAGTGTTTCTCCCCGTTCTGTGCGCAAGACAAAAGACAGATCAGCAGTGGCGTAGCTACCATGGAGGCAGACCACGTAACTGCTACGGGGCCCGTGCGGCAGGGGCGAAGTATGGTCTGCCTCCATGGTATCACCCACACCAGCATCCATAAATGCCCTAACCTCCCAGCCCCCAACCACCACCACCCCCCCCCCCTCCTGGAAATCTGCTGGCCCGCTCCTGGTCCATAGATATACCCCGACAACCTCTGGCAGTGCATACCCCCGCAACACCCCCTCCCCCCAGACAGCCGCTGGCCCGCCCATACACATACCTGGACAACCTCTGGCAGCACATCACCCAATGTGAGGGCAGAGGTTGCCGGACATGTGTAGGCCATGTGTGGGCCAGCGAGTTCTCCGGGTAGAGGGGGAATTCATGCAGGAATCATGGGGTTCCAAGCTGTTTTATGCCCCTGCAGACCCCTGAACTCCTGTTACATGAATACAGGGAGTGAATATACTTTGTGCGCTCTTCTCTCCAATGGCTTTATTGATCCTTGAGGAAACAACAACCATATCGCAAATTATCAAAACTTTAGGACATCTCGAAAATTAGTTTTTTTTTGTGACAGGGCCTGTCATTGTCCCTGAAATGCTATAGCTGTATCCTAGCCAAAGGCGACAAGCAAGCTTGCTCAGCTGTTTCCATAACACCCATACAGTGTGACTGAGGCCTCCCTCCAGCCTCTCCTCCTCCTGGCTGACCTCTACTGCAAATTAAAGGGTCAAGGAACGTCCATTGTCCTCACAGGTGATGTCTGAGAATTGGAACCTGCATGAGCCAAAATGGGGAGAGCATGGCGGACTCGAAACATCAATGTAATACATGGTTACTAGAGATGAGTGCAACCGAGCATGCTCAAGTCCAATTGTTCAGCATTTGATTACCAGTGGATGAAGAAGTTCACCAATAGACTATAGGCTGTATCCAACTTCTTCAAATGCTGAATGATCGGACTGGAGCATGCTCGAGTTGTGCTCATCTCTAATGGTTACCATGGTTACCTCAATGGCCTTCATGTTATAAGTATGGCTTCCCCAGATAAGATCAGCTGCAAATTTAAAGGGGCAAATGGTAAGGCTTTTTCCTGGGTTACCTCAATGATTATTCAATAAGTTTCCATTTTTACCAAGAAAATGAAAGAAGAGACATTGTACACAGCGAAGTCTCAGGTGTTCACAGTGAATCGAGCCAAAGTGCATTCACAGGAGAGTCAGCGTCACGGTAGACGGGGTTCATTTACCTGTTGTGTAAACTGACACTGGGAAAGTTCTGCGTTCTTTGAAAGTGAAACAACGCTAAAAGCAACACAGGCATCCAAAGATCAGTCCTGGGCAAACAGAGAGATCAGCCGAGAGAGTAACGATAGCAGGAACCAGAAACCTGGAGTCCTCCAAGTCAAGAGGGTCTCTATCTAGATCTCTTTCGGAATCATTGTATGAATTTTACTCTTCCATAGATTTACTATGAACAATTGTCAACCTCTATGAACAATATGTACCCACATAATCACTATGCCAGAAATGGATAGTGCCAAGTTGTCGACAAAGAGGAAAAGGCCCTATTCCACGGGCCAATCTGGAGGAGCAAGGGAGCACTGACCAGTCAGATCATCGCTTGATCCTCGTTCCCTGCTCACTGCCAACGCTATTACACGCACCGACACTGAGTAGGTAAGAGCGGGGGGGGGTTAGATGCTCACCGGACAATCTTTAGATCACACAGAGCGGCTATTACACAGAGCGACAACCGGAAGACCGGAGCTAGCATTCTAGTTTTTTTCCAACATGTTGAAAGACAAGAATTAGCCGACATTGTGCAAGTCAGCTGATCGATGCCTTTTAACAGGAATTATTACGCCATAATGGCTGATAAACGGCCAATAGGGACGATAATTGCTTGGTGTAATAGGGCCTTTAAAAGGGTTCTCCTGACAGGAGAGTTATAATGTATATGCCCAGGGAGATGATATGTGATTTTATTACGACAGGGATTGTTCCACAGGACTGGCGCATAGCTAATGTGGTACCAATATTCAAGAAGGGGTCAAAGAGTGATCCTGGAAACTACAGGCCCGTAAGTCTAACATCTATAGTAGGTAAAGTATTTTTTGTAATTGTAAGAGATGCTATACTGGTGTATCTTAATGAAAATAATCTTATGACGCAGCACCAGCATGGATTTATGAGGGATCGGTCCTGTCAGACTAATCTGATCGGCTTCTATGAAGAGGTGATTTATAGACTGGACCTGGGGGAGGCTGTGGATGTTGTGTATCTGGACTTTTCAAAGGCATTTGATACTGTGCCGCATGAAAGGTTGGTCTACAAAATGAGGATGCTGGGACTCAGGGAAAACGTATGCAAATGGGTAAGTAACTGGTTGTGTGATAGAAAACAGAGGGTGGTCATTGATGGAACATATTCAGATTGGGTTTTAGTTACTAGTGGGGTACCACAGGGGTCAGTGTTGGGTCCACTTCTTTTTAATATTTTTATTAATGATCTTGTTGAGGGGCTACAGAGCAGAATCTCCATTTTTGCAGATTATACTAAACTGGGTAAAGTAATCAGTACAGAGGAGAATAATATCATATTAAAGAGGGATTTGGAGAAGCTAGAGGCTTGGGCAGTGAAATGGCAAATGAAGTTTAATGTGGATAAATGTAAGGTTATGCACTTGGGTCGTAGAAATAATAAGTACAGTTATGTGCTAAATAATAAAACACTGGGTAAAACTACTTCCGAAAAGGACCTGGGGGTATTGGTGGACAGTAAACTCAACTTTAGTGATCAGTGCCAGACAGCAGCTGCCAAGGCTAATAAAATAATGGGATGCATCAAAAGAGGTATAGATGCTAAAGATGAGAACATAGTTTTGCCTCTTTATAAATCACTGGTCAGACCACACATGGAATACTGTGTACAGTTTTGGGCACCGGTATATAAGAAGGACACAGCTGAACTAGAGCGGGTGCAGAGGAGGGCAACAAAGGTCATTAAGGGAATGGGTGGGTTACAGTACCAGGACAGGTTATCAAGCTTGGGGTTATTTACGCTAGAAAAAAGATGTCTTAGGGGCGATCTGATCACAATGTACAAATATATGAATGGACAGTACAGAGATCTTCGTAGTGGTCTTTTTACTCCTAGGCCTGTAACCATGACAAGGGGGCATCCTCTACGTCTAGAGGAAAGAAGATTTCATCATCAGCATCTACGCGGGTTCTTTACTGTACGAGCGGTAAGACTGTGGAACTCTCTGCCACATGATGTTGTCATGGCCGATTCATTAAATAAGTTCAAGGGAGGCCTTGATGCTTTTCTTGAACAATATAATATTACAAGTTATGGGCATTAGATTTCCGGTGATACGTTGATCCAGGGATTGTTCTGGTTGCCATTGGAGTCGGGGGGAGGGAGTTTTCTTTATGTGATGGGGCAATTGTCATCTGCCTCATAGGGGTTTTGCCTTCCTAGAAAAACACAGTAGGATTTCCCTAGGTTGAACCTGATGGACTCTTGTCTTCTTTCAACCTTATTTACTATGTTACTATGTTACTATGTACTCACCTCCCAGGCTCACGCTCCACCCGGTCCCTGCTGCCACTTCAAAGTCCAAGGTTGTGACGTTGCAGGCCCTGCTTTATGACGGCCATAGTGTAATCGCTTTCGGGTCTGGGGTCTTAATGTCATATCCCAACCCAGCCAATTGGCAGTAGAGGTGGGACAATGCTGCAGCTGCTGATTGGCTGAATGGGACTATGACATTAGGACCACAAACCTGACAGCGGCTACACAGTGGGGATGGGGCAGCATTATACCAGTGGTGGGGCCACTGGAGGTAATTCATGTTTTATTTTGTTTTTAATCACCCCCTCCCGGGGCAGGTACATAAACCTCTCTTACCCAGACAACCCCCAGAGCAGACAAAGCTGACAGACAAAAATCATGACAAGCTCCATCACAAATCATATGTACTAAGGTATTCTTCCCTCGAAGCACTGCTCCCAGGGCGGGATAGTTGTGTCTATAAGGAACCGTCCACATTCCGTTAGATCCGGTATGGCAGCACACAAGATGTGCTAGTGAACTATAAGGCCACATACACTGTACAGACACCTTCTTACTTAGCTAACTTGCTTTTTCCCATGGAGCACAGTCTGTACGATTGCATACATAGCTGGATCTCCTCAATGAGAAACAGTACTTCATCAGGATGGCTAGCAGAGCATTACCCGAACTACACAGTTGAAGTCAATGAACTTAAAGTGTGTTTTTGTCTTTCGACTGGTTTCAGAAAGTTACATAGATTTGCAAATTACTTCTATCTTAAAATCTCTAGTCTTTCAGTACTTATCAGGTGCTGTATGTCCTGCAAGAAGTGGTATGTTCTTTCAAGTGTGACACAATGCTCTCTGCTGCCACCTCTGTCCATGTCAGGAACTGTCCAGAGCAGGAGAGGTTTTCTAAGGGGATTTGCTTCTGCTCCGGACAGTTCCTGACATGGACAGAGGTGGCAGCAGAAAGCACTGTGTCAGACTGGAAAGAATACACCACTTCCTGCAGGACATACAGCAGCTGATAAGTACTGGAGATTTTTAAATAAAAGTAAATTACAAATGTATATAACTTTCTAATACTAGTTGATTTGAAAGAAAAAGAGTATCCCTTTTAAGAGGTTGTCTAGTGAAAAATAATGATTAAACATGTTGCTGGGGCTGCAGGAACATGACAAACGTATACTTTTCCATCTAAGGGCCCTATTACACGGGGTGATTATCGTGCAAAAAAATCGTTATATTGTTCAAATTTAAACGATAATAATTTCATGTGAATGCAGGTAACTTAGAAAAATCATTCATGTGTCGTTGATCACATCTTTTAAACTAAACCTAAAATCAGCGCTAATCATCGTTCCCTGTAATTCCGCATTTGTTTGCTAATTGTTCAGTGTAATGCTACGTTTACACGAAACGATTATGGGGCGAATTTTCGCGATAACGATCGAATTCGAACGATAATCGTACGTGTAAACGCGGCAAACGATCGAAAATTCGTTCATTTTGATCTTTTAACATGTTCATAAATCGTCGTTCGCCGATCACAAAAAATTTGCTGATCGTTCCGTGTAAACAGTCGTCGCGCGATAGTCTGGCCACCCGCCGCCCGCAGCCCCGCCAGGCCCCCCGCGCATCCCTGCGCCAGCTCGATCGCCACCCCCTCCGCTCTGATCGACACCACCGCCGCCCCGATCGCCTCCCCCGCCGCCGCTCCGATCGCCAACCCCCGCCGCTCCGATTGCCACCCCCACCGCTCCGATCGCCCCCCCCCCACCCACTGCCGCTCCGATCGCCCCACCGCCGCGGCCAAGAACATACGTTACCTGCTCCGCGCAGCAGGTCTTCGGACATCCCTGACTCCCCTCTTTAGCGCACTGATTGGCTGAATAGATGAGCCGGGAATTTCAAACGGCTCCTCTTCAGCACTGATTGGCTGAAGGGGAGCCGTTTGAAATTCCCGACTCATCTCTTCAGCCAATCAATGCAAGGCAGCACTGATTGGCTGAAGGGGAGCCGTTTGAAATTACCGGCTCCCCTCTTCAGCCAATTAATGCACGGCAGCACTGATTGGCTGAAGAGATGAGCCGGGAGTTTTAAACGGCTCCCCTTCAGCCAATCAGTGCTACATGATGGGAGTCTGGGGGTCCTGGGACTGACTTACGTCTCAGCGCTCGGAGTCTGACCATACTGTGGACAGGGCCCAGGCTATAAGTCATCTGAAGGAGATCTGTCAGCCCATTACTCCTAATAAGATGACATCACAATCCTCTGCTCCTGTATTCTATATTTCCTGTTTTTTCAACACGGTCATAAACTGGATTTTTTTTTCAGGGCTCTGAATCTTTCATCGCTCCAACAATACGGCTGTGGACAGCGGGGGATATAAAGGTTTGTAATATTGTGTAGAAAAAAAGATAAAAAGAAGCTGTAGATGTTTAAAGCGAATGTACCATGAGGTACATCAATGCGCTGAAGATGGGAGCCGGGGATGTCGGAAGACCTGCTGCACGGAGCAGGTAACGTATGCTCTTGGCCGCGGCGCTCCCTCAAACCGCCTCCCCCCCCCCGCTCGCCGCCGCTCCGGTGGCCCCCCCCGCCGCCGCTCCGATCGCCGCCGCCACTCCGATCGCCCCCACCGCCGCGGCCAAGAGCATACGTTACCTGCTCCGTGCAGCAGGTCTTCCGACATCCCCGGCTCCCATCTTCAGCGCATTGATGTACCTCATGGTACATTCGCTTTAAACATCTACAGCTTCTTTTTATCTTTTTTTCTACACAATATTACAAACCTTTATATCCCCCGCTGTCCACAGCCGTATTGTTGGAGCGATGAAAGATTCAGAGGCCTGAAAAAAAAATCCAGTTTATGACCGTGTTGAAAAAACAGGAAATATAGAATACAGGAGCAGAGGATTGTGATGTCATCTTATTAGGAGTAATGGGCTGACAGATCTCCTTCAGATGACTTACAGCCTGGGCCCTGTCCACAGTATGGTCAGACTCCGAGCGCTGAGACGTAAGTCAGTCCCAGGACCCCCAGACTCCCATCATGTAACAACCAGCAGACGTGTAAATGATTGCAACCAGGCTAAGAGGTCACTACAAGACCAAAGTCTCACCAACCAGTTACTAGACTGTTTTTAACATCACAAATACTCACTTTTCCCCAAACTGGCACCCCCCTCCCTCCTCCACCAAATATGTGAAAATGGAAATTAGTTTGAATGCTGTTGATCATAAATTTTGAGCTGACCTAAAAATCAGCGTTCATCAGTCAGTGTAAACACTCATCGCTCACAGTATATATTACAAACAAAATTATGATCAGATTAGGCTGGGTTCACACTGTGTTTTTTGCAGTCTGTTTTTATTCATCCGTTGTATGCAAGAACATAAAAAAAACGGACGCATTTGTGTGCATCCATTTTAATCTGTTTTTCCATTGACCTCCATTTAAAAAAAAAAGGAATCAAAACACATCGGGGTTTTTTTGGCGTACACAAAAATGTGGTCAGTGTGAACCCAGTCTTAAAGGGGTACTCAGAAGAAAACCTTTTTCTTTCAAATCAACTGGTTTCATAAAGTTATACAAATTTGTAATGTACTTCTATTTAAAAATCTCCAGTCTTCCAGTACTTATCAGCTGCTGCAAGTCCTTCAGGAAGTGGTGTATTCTCTCCAGTCTGACACAGTGCTCTCTACTGCCACCTCTGTCCATGTCAGGAACTGTCCAGAGCAGGAGAGGTTTTCTATGGGGATTTGCTACTGCTCTGGACAGTTCCTGTCATGGACAGAGGTGGCAGCAGAGAGCACTGTGTCAGACTGGAAAGAATACACCACTTCCTGCAGGACATACAGCAGCTGATAAGTACTGGAAGACTGGAGATTTTTAAATAGAAGCAAATTACAAATCTATAAAACTTTCTGACACCAGTTGACTTAAAAGAAAAAGATTTTCACCAGAGTGACCCTTTAAACCCTATTCACAGGTTCAGCCAAAAGCCAAACCCATAAATGACCCAGTGGTTCGTCTTCTTCTGTCTGACCAATGAATTTGGATAGAATCCATAATGTATATGGACATCAAACTCAATAGTAATAGAGACCACAGACCCTTTATGTACACAATATACTGAATGTAAAACAGTCTGTAGCTGCGGCGTCCCAGGTCAGGGGCTGAATATTAATATAATATACAATATATATGGAACACATTTAGGTCGAAGAAATATAAGAAAGTTTGGCCCTAGGCAAAACACAAAGCAGATCTACACCGTCACCCCTTCTCCGGGTTTTGCTATGAGTCTACTACAAGGTGAGGTTTCCACTCTAATTCCCCAAGGTAACACAGGCCTGCAAAGTCAGTAATAACAGTGACTTAAAGCGACTCTGTACCCACAATCTGACCCCCCAAACCACTTGTAGCTGCTTTTAATCCAAGATCTGTCCTGGGGTCCGTTTGGCAGGTGATGCAGTTATTGTCATAAAAACAACTTTTAAACTAGCAGCCCCGTGCCCTACGGGAGTGGCCTAGAGTGTATATGCATTAGGCTGGCACCACCACTATGTCCCTCCTCCCCGCCCTCCTCATCATTAGGAATGCTCCAGGCAGATTATAGATTATATAGTTTTGATCTTGTGTTGTTTCTGCTTGTTACCCCTATCTATTGTAAAGCGCTCTGGAACTAAGGACGCTCTATAAATAAATAATAATAATAATAATAAAATTGTCTCTTATTCATCACCTGTGTCAGCACGGCACATGGGCTGGATCACTAAGGCACCTGTGCAATGCTCAGCATGGAGAAAATGTTCCAGTGGCATTCCTAATGATGAAGAGGGTGGGGAGGAGGGACGGAGGGGCGGTGCACGGTTAGGGCACAGATATTCTAAGCCCCACCCGTAGGCCGCGGGGTGTAGGTTTAAAAGTTGTTTTTTTAGGACAATAACTGCATCACCTGCCGAACAGACCCCAGGACAGATCTTGGATTAAAAGCAGCTATCCGAAGGTACAAGTGGTTTGGGGGGGGGGTTAAGATTGTAGGTACAGAGTCACTTTAAAGGGGCATTCTCACAAAGACTAAGCCCTTCTAAATTAGAAGATAGCCAGTGACTAGAGATGAGTGCAATTGAGAATGCTCCAGTCAGATCGTTCAGCATTTGATTATCGGGGTGAAGAAGGTGGATGCAGCCCTAGAGAGTCCTGGAAAACATGAATGCAGCCTATGGCC
The DNA here is from genome assembly GCF_027789765.1 of Dendropsophus ebraccatus. Taxonomy (NCBI): domain Eukaryota; kingdom Metazoa; phylum Chordata; class Amphibia; order Anura; family Hylidae; genus Dendropsophus; species Dendropsophus ebraccatus. The sequence continues at coordinate 210,356,461 of NC_091454.1, read as the reverse complement.
TATGACTGTTTCCTTGTTTTCCCGGACTCCCTAGGGTGGTATCCAACATCGGTATCCAAATGCTGAACAATCGGACTCGATCATGCTCTACCAGTGACCACCGCAGGTCCAGGTGATGAGTTACGGCCTAGTATCACACTGCATACATGGAGGAGTCGGGTTCTCCACCTGAGCTCCCCCGTCTGTCTCTATGACAAGTAACAGAAGTAAAAGTCCTTCTCATATAGAGATAGCGGCAAATAAACCACATAAATACACATGTAAATGTTTTTTTCGGGTTTATCAGAAGTGTCGGTGTTGTACATAAGACGTAAATGTGGGGGTGGGGCAGACTTCCTGATCTGGAATCCCACTGACACACGCAGCCGGCGGCCTCCCCCCCCCCCAGCCTGGAGCGGCTGAAGCGACGCTTATTACACAGCTGATAGAGCTCATACAGAGGATGAGATACTCGGAGACTTCTGCCTACATATCCTCACATCCCTCCGATCACACTTACACTTCTGTGAGCTGCACAAACACCACAGGATGCAGGTTAACCAGACAGAGGAACTTAAAGTGTACCTGTTGTTTAATTATTTTTATTTTTTTTGCAGAAATCAATAGTACAGGCGATTTTAAGAAACTTTGTAACTGGGTTCATTAGCCGAAAAATACTTTTTTATCATGAAAAAGCAGTTTGAAGCTCTATCTTTATTGTTCTCTACGGAAAGGGAAGGGGTGGAGGGAGATGAGGCACCAAAACAGGACAACAAAGAGTTCATCTATAGCTACATTACCGGGCTATCTCCTCTGACAGTCAGCACTGACCTCTCTGACACCTCTGAATACCGGCTTTCATGCAGCTCCCGCTGTGTAATCCTTTGTTCTCTGCTGCCGACTAACTCCCTCCTGCCCCTCCCCTCTCTAAAGAACAGACAGGGGCATGTCTGATGCAACAAGACACAATTTCCTGATATTTTGCAGTGAATGGAAAAGAGGGGACCTGGGAAAAGGCTTTTTGAATGCAGATAATGGCATATTTGCTTAATAAACCTAATTACAAAGTTTCTTAAAATCGCCTGGACTATTGATTTCTGCAAAAAAAAAGAAAAAAAAAAGAAATACGACAGTGACACTTAAACTAAAAGAGAACTTGAAAACGCAGGGGTGTGCTGGAAAGTCGCTGACTCTTTCAATATCGAATACGATCTATTTATAAAAGCTATTAATTTCCCTAGTAATCATGGCAGGACCCACCTGCCCCCAGTGGCCCCCAGCAAGTGGTGTATTCTTTCCAGTCTGACACAGTGCTCTCTGCTGCCACCTCTGTCCATGTCAGGAACTGTCCAGAGCAGTAGTGAGTCCTCATAGAAAACAGTTCCTGACATGGACAGAGGTGGCAGCAGAGAGCACTGTGTCACACTGGAAAGAATACACCACTTCCTGCAGGACATAGAGCAGCTGATAAGTACTGGAAGACTGGAGATTTTTAAATAGAAGTAATTTAAAAATCTTTTTGACACCAGATGATTTTAAAACAATTTTCTTTCTCCTGAGTACCCCTCCAAAAATCACTTCCTTATGTGTAAACCTTGCCTTGTTATAGGTTTAGTATCATGTGCTAGTTTGGCTTTGGGATTCCTGTTTGCTCACTACTGCTGACCTTTGGTGCCTCTACTGCGCTCCAAGTTACTGACCCCTGCCGGCTTGGCTATGCTTTTGTCTCTGGCATTCTTTGGTGAAGTCCACAACTCCACAAAAAGGTTTTAAAGGGGTTATCCAGCGTTACAAAAAAAACATGGCCACTTTCCCCCTCTCTTGTCTCCAGGTCATGTGTGGTTTGCAATTAAGCTCCATTTACTGAGTTTCAAACCCCACCCAATCTAGAGACAAGAGCTGGGAAAAAGTTGCCATGTTTTTGTAGCGCTGGATAACCCCTTTAAAGGTGAAGCATGAATTATCCCTTGAAATAGTGATGGGGAACCTCCCCCCCCCCCCCCCAGGTGTTGCAAAATGACTTGCTATACATCTACTTGTAATATCGAGCACAACCTCAGGACAAGGGTGGAGCTGTTTGTGGAAGAAAGCAGCTATGATTTTTTTAAACACGGAGAACCCCTTTAATCATACAGGAGTAGCATTAATTATGTGTCCTGATGTTGCTGCAAATTGCGCAATTGCGGCAAAAACGCATAATTAAATGTGTGACCATAGCCTTAGCGTGATTGCTTAACACAACAATTGCTGTATCCATAGGGAACACTTCATATAATCCTACAAGGGCATAGCGAGCTCTAAACAGTGACAAGAAGAATAGCATTCCCTGAAAGAATTCCTGTGTTTTATTACACGTCCTGTGTTAGTGTGTTCGGAGAGACGGTTATGAGTTTTTATGACTTAATCTCTGCTGCTTCCTGAACGCCTGTTAATCTAATAAAACCTTGACAATAATGATATTTCCACACCACAATACAGACACTTATACCAAGTACTATAGCACCCCCTGGTGGCTGAAACTGCAAGAACAGGCTAGTCGCTCTAACACAGGGGTAGGGAACTTACCAACTGCCATCATGCCTGGACATTTGGCTGTCCAGGCATGATGGGAGTTGTAGTTTTGCAACAGCTGGAGAGCCAAGGTTCCCTACCTCTGGTCTAACATCTAGAAAGTTTGTAGATCCCTTAGACCGGGTGTCAAACTTGCGTCCCTCCAGCTGTTGCAAAACTACAATCCCCATCATGTCTGGACAGCTAAAACTTTGGCTGTCCAGGCATGATGGGGATTGTAGTTTTTCAACAGCTGACAGTCTGATACCCCTGCCTTAGGGCTCTATTACATGGAAAGATTGTTGTGCAAAAAAAAATCATTATATTGTACGAATTTAAGATTTTCCAATAAGGTATGCTGCAAAATCGGAAAAAAAATCATTTGCGCTGTCAAATAAAAAAAAAAAAAAAAGAATTTGTTTTGATTTCAAGGAGTTTTGTGTTTACATCGTTCACCCTATGGTAAAACTGACATGTTATCTATGTTCCTAACATCGGTAGGATTACAATGATATGCAACTTGTATAACTTTTATTTTATTTGATGGCTTTTAACCCCTTAAGAGCCGGAAATGGCCTTAAGGACCAGAGCAAATTTTATGAAAATGACCTCGGAAAGTTTTTACCTATCCGGCTGATTCTGAGATTGTTTTCTCGTGACATATGGTAGTTTACATTTCTGGTAAATTGGAGTCGATACTTATAACGAATCTTTATGAAAAAATCCAAAATAACGTGAAAAATTGTAAAAACATGCATTTTTCCAACTTTGAAACTTTTCTGCTTATACAGAAAATGGTTATGCCACATAAATTATATATTAAATAGCATTAGCAACATGTCTACTTTATGTTGGCGGCATTTATTAAACTATCTTTCATTTTTTTTTAGACAATAGGAAGCTTAAAACATTAGCAGCAAATTTCCAAATCTTCAGTAAAATTTCAAAATCAGATATTTTTAGGGACCTGTTCAGGTTTAAAAGTGTATTTGAGGGGCCTGTATGTTAGAAAGCCCCACAAAGCACCCCATTTCAGAAACTGCACCCCCCACACTCTGCAAAAGCACATCCAGAAAGTGTTTTAACCCTTAAGGGGAGTCACAGAAATAAAAGCTAAGTGTGTAAGAAATTTGAAAATTTAAATTTTCTGTGCAGAGATTTTATTGTAATCCAATATCTTTCATAATGATAAACCTATTAGCAGAGAAATGCACCCAGGGCCGGCTCCAGGTTTTTGTGGGCCCTTGGGCGAGAAAGCCTCAGCGGGCCCCTTTGTTTAGCACACCTCGGGGCACACCTAGCACACCTCGGGGCACACCTAGCACACCTCGGGGCACACCTAGCACACCTCGGGGCACACCTACCAAATAAAGTTTGACAAAATACAGAAACAAAACGTAATTCAGTAACTCACAGGTGACGTCTTCTTTGATCTGAGGCGATCGCTCTCCGTTTCCTTTCCATCTGGCCTGGACCACTATGATGATTTCTTCCAGCTACAATTCTTCTCTTCAGGACCTGTCAGACAAACATCTTAGACTCCGCACATTTCCAGCAACTTACTTCCCTTTTTCCCACCCATAGGCTCCCATACAGAAGTAACACCACTGTTTGGTGTCATGTGCAGTAAAGTAAGGAGGTTTGTGGGTCCCGTGCTGTGCCCCCCATATAGTAATAATGTCCCAATGCTGTGCCCTCCATATAGTAATAATGCCCTCTGTCCCCATAGTAATGCCCCCTGCCATGCCCCCATAGTAGATGCCCCCTGTTCTGCCCCATAGTAATGTCCCCTGCCCCCATAGTAATGCCCACTGCCCCCATAGTAATGCCCCTCAACACAAGAAAATAAAAAAATAAAATCATACTCACTAATTCGGGCGGGGGGCGGGTCCTCTTCACCCTTGTGATCCACCAGCAGGCGTGATGACGTCATCGCTCTGCGCCTGTTGGTGAGATCGGATCCATGCTAGAATGGACTAGAATGGAGTTGCTAGAAGGAGGTCCTCCCCCTGGAGTCTGTATTCTAGTCTGTTCACCATAGAGGAGGCCAGAATGGAGTTACAATCAGGAGGCATTACATGAGGTATACCGGGGGGAACTACAACTCCCAGCGTGTCCAGCCTGTTATTATGGGAGATCAGAGGACATTACATGAGGAGATATAATAGGACTACAACTCCCAGCATGGACAGCCTGTTGTTATGGGAGATCAGAGGACATTACATGAGGAGATATAATAGGACTACAACTCCCAGCATGTCCAGCCTGTTATTATGGGAGATCAGAGACCATTACAGGAGGAGATATAAGAGAAGGACTAAAACTCACAGCATACAGAAGGGAAGTATAAGTGAGCCCCGCCCCCTCATGTCACATGAAAATGATCACAGGTCCTTCATCCACCTGCATCCTCTCCCGTTCTCAGCCCCGCCCCCTTATGACATCACCACAGGTCCTTCCCCAGTGCAGCAAACACGGCAGGTCCTTCCCCAGCCCCTCCAGCCCTCCCCCGGACTTGGGGTCGGCAGCACCCATCTCCCCGGGTGTCCGGGGGGTCGATGATGCGGCGGGCGTCTGGCTCACTGCTCGGGCAAGTGTCGGGGGCCCCTTGAGCGGCCGTGGGCCCCGTCACTTGCCCGAGTATGCTGGGTGCTGACGCCGGCCCTGAATGCACCCCAATACTGATTGCCCCGTTTCTGCAGTTTATAGAAATACCCCATATGTGGCCCTATTGCGCTATTTGACGCAACCACAAGCCTCAGATATAATGGAGCGCCTAGTGAATTTCAACGCCTCCGTTATATTTGGTCATTTTTGACCGTGCCACTTCAGGTTGGCAGAGGCTCTGGGGTGCCAAAACCTAAAAAACACCCCTAAAGGGACACCATTTAGAAAACTGCACCCCTCAAGGAATGTAACAAGGGGTGCGGTGAGCATCTGGACCCCACAGGTGCTTCACAGATTTTCAAAACAATGTGGCTGAACTGTTGTTCTAGCCTTCAATTTTTTATTTCCACAAAGGGATAAAAGAAAAAAAAACACAAAACATGTAGCGCAGTTTCTCCCGAGTACGGAAACACCCCACATGTGGACATAAAGTGCCAAGCGGGCGCAGGACGAGCCTCCAAAGGGAAGGAGCGCCAATTGGCTTTTGGAAGCTGGATTTCACTGGAATGGATTTCAAGGGTCATGTCGCATTTACAGAGCCCTCATGCTGCCAAAACACTGGAAACCCCCCACAAGTGACCCCATTCTAAAAACTACACCCCTCAAGGAATCTAACAAGGTGTGCAGTGAGCATATGGACCCCACTGGTGACAGGCACAATTGTGGAACAATGTGACGTAAAAGTGAAAAATTTAATTTTTTCACTTTCAAGGCACAAATGTGCCCATCATCAAGGGGTCCATATCCTCACTGCACCCCTTGTTAGATTCCCTGAGGGGTGTAGTTTCCAGAATGGGGTCACTTGTGGGGGGTTTCCAGTGTTTTGGCAGCACAAGGGCTCTGTAAATGCGACATGGCGTTCATTATCCATTCTGGCCAAATCCCGCCTCCAAAATCCAAATGGCGCTCCTTCCCTTCGGTGGCTTGCCCTGCGCCCACATGGCGCTTTATGTCCACATGTGGGGTATTTACAGACTCGGGGGAAATTGCTCTACACATTTTGTGTGTTTTTTTTCTCTTTTAACCCCTTGTGAAAATGAGAAATTCATGGCTAAACCAACATTATAGTGTAAAAAATGTAATATTTCATTTTCACGCCACATTGTTCCACATTTGTGCCCGTCACCAGTGGGGTTCATATGCTCACTACACCCCTTGTTACATTCCCTGAGGGGTGTAGTTTCCATAATGGGGTCACTTGTGGGGGGTTCAACTGTCTTGGCAGCACGGGGAGTTTTTAAATGCAACATGGCCCTCAAAATCCATTCTACCCAAATCCAGCCCCAAAAAGCTAAATGGCGCTCCTTCCCTTTAGAGGCTCGTCTTGCGGCTACATAGCGCCTTAAGTCCACATGTGGGGTATTTCTGTACTCGGGGGAAATTTCTCTACATGTTTTGTTTTGTTTCTTATCTTTTAACCCCTTGTGCAAAAGAGAAACGTCAAAACTAGATCAATGATGTTGTGTAAAAATAACATTTTTTACACTTAAACATTGGCCTAGCCGTGAATTTTTCATTTTCACAAGGGTTTAAAAGAGAAAAAAAAACACAAAACGTGTAGAGCAGTTTGTCCAGAGTACGAAAATACCCCACATGTGGACATAAAGCGCCATGCGGCCGCAAGACGAGCCTCTAAAGGGAAGGAGCGCCATTTGGCTTTTGGAGGCTGGATTTGGCTAGAATGGATTTCAAGGGCCATGTCGCATTTACAAAGACCCTATGCTGCCAGGACAGTGGTAAACCCCCACAAGTGACCCCATTCTGGAAACTACACCCCTCAAGGAATCTAACAAGGGGTGTAGTGAGCATATGGACCCCACTGGTGACAGGCACAAATCTGGAACAATGTGACATGAAAGTGAAAAAATACACATTTCGCGTTTTTTTTTTTCTTTTAACCCCATGTTAAAATGAAAAAATAAAGACTAGATCAATGATTTAGTGTAAAAATTTAATTTTTTTTTACACTAAATGTTGGTCTAGCCTTGATTTTTTTCATTTCCACAAGGGGTTAAAAGAGAAAATAAACACAAAACATGTAGGGTAATTTCCCCTGAGTACGAAAATACCCCACATGTGGACATAATGTGCCATATTGGCACAGGGCAAGCCACCAAAGGGACAGAGCGCCATTTAGAGGCTGGAATGGAGGACGAAGGCCATGTCGGGTTCGCAGAGTGCCCGTGCTGCCAAAACATTGGAAACCCCCCACAAGTGACCCCATTATGGAAACTACACCCCTCAAGGAATGTAACAAGGGTATAGTGAGCATATGGACCCCACTGGTGACAGGCACAAATGTGGAACAATGTGCTGTGAAAATAATTTTTTTTATTTTTTACACTAAAACGTTGGTGTAACTTTGAATTTTTCATGTTCACAAGGGGTTAAAAGAAAAAATAAACGCCTAATTACGTAGCGCAATTTCCCCCGATTACAAGAGTACCCCACATGGGGACACAAAGTGCAAAGTAACCGCACGGAAAGCTTCCAAAGGGAAGGAGCGCAATTTGGATTTTGGAAGCTGGATTTGGCCAGAATGGAGGACGAAGGAGCCCCCGTGCTGCCAAAACAGAGGAAACCCCCCACAAGTGACCCCAACGAACTCAGGAATCTGTGGTTCGTACAGGGTGGGGTCACTTGAGGGGGCTTGTGGGGCTTCCTGGGGCAGCTCCTTGGGGGCTTGTCATCACTAAATGGTGATGACGATGAGGAAGAAGAGGAAGGAAGAGGGAACAAGGGATCTTCCTCTTCTCCCTCATTGGTTGTCTCAGTATCGGAGGCAATCCAGGCGTATGCCACTCAACACCCCCATCATCACCTTCTCTGCTGCTGATTCTCGGCAAGCAGAGAAGGTGATGATGGGGGGAGTAGTATGGATCGCCCGTGACTGGCCGGCTGGCGGCAGCCGGCCAATCACGCGCGATCGGGGGCCGGCACCTACGGGCAGATGATGCCCAGGGACAGCTGCGATTGCTGCTGTCTCGTACAGCATCAATCACAACCGGGGTCCGGTCCCGGAAACTAAGCAAATCGCTGTGATTGGCTGATGACACGTCATCAGCCAATCACAACGATCGTTGTCAAGGGGGGCAGGGAAACTGCCCCCTACGTGACAAAGGAAGATGGCTGCTGATAGAATCAGCAGCCATCTTCACCGGAGGGACCGTTTAAAGGGCCCGCGTACCGATACGTCATGGGTCCTTAAGTGACAGTGATCCATGACGTACCGGTACGTCACGGGTCCTTAAGAGGTTAAAAAAGGTGTCATTTTTTGCACCATGCTCTGTTCTTTCTATCGGTACCTTGTTTGCATATATGTGACTTTTTGATCACTTTTTACATAAATTTTTCTGGATTTGATGTGATTTTGCACTTTGTTGGAATTTGTTGGCGCTTACGCGTTTACCGTGCATGATCAGGAATGTGATAATTTAATAGATTGGGCGATTACGCATGCGGCAATACTGACATGTTTACTTATTTTTATTTATAAAATGGAAAAAGGGGGCTGATTCTGACTATTATTAGGGGACAAACATGACAGCTGCATTTAAAAGTCCCCCATAACAATCACCTGATGGTCCAGTGGCTGGACCAAACCAATAGAGCACTGATCTAATTGATCAGTGCTGTGTAATGTATACTACACTGATCCCTTTGAAAGATCAGTGTAGTTATATTAGAAATCCCCTGGGGGGACTTCTAATTAATTTATAAGTAAAAAAAAAATTATTAATAAAAAATGCATGTGTAATAACCCAAACTATTAAATTAACCCATTCCTGATCCCGCAGGGTAAACGGCGTAAGCACAAAAAAATCCCAAAGTGCAAAATTGCACATTTTTGGTCGCATCAAATCCAGAGAAATTGTCATAAAAAGCGATCAAAAAGTCACATATATGCAAACAAGGTACCAATAAAAAGTACAGATCATGGCGCAAAAAATGACACCTCACACAGCCCCAAAGACCAAAGGATAAAATAAAAGTTATACAAGTTACATATAGCTGTAATCGTACCGGTTTGAGGAACATATATGACAAGTCAGTTTTACCATAGGACGAACAGCATAAACACAACACAACACACAATAAAAAATAGAAAAAAAATAGCATTTTATTTTCAATTTCACCGTGCATATAGATTTTTGTTTGTTTGGCAGCATATTTTATGCAAAAATTAAGTCTTTCACTGCAAAGTACAATAAGTGGCACGCAAAAAAATAAATAAATAAGGGCTCATGTGTGTCTGTAGGTGAAAAAAAAAAGTGCTATAGCTTTTTAAAAACAGGGTCCTGCCTTGACCACTGACTGGCTGAGCAAGTCTAACAGGTCGCATCCCAAGGCCCCACTCAGACGCAGAAGTGGCCGGGCCTGGGGGCCAGAGCTGTGGGATCAGCGCTGGAACTGGGGAGGGGGGAGCATGATACTTCTTTCATCCTCCGCAGCACTTTGCCAAAAATCCTCCCAGCCCGGTGTTCTCTTTTAAAGGAGAAGTCCGGCCAAAATAAATTTTTGATATGTTGTTACTTATGAAAAGTTATACAAATTTCTAATGTACATTAATTATGGGAAATGCTCATATACTGCTATTTCCCTTAATTTAGTAGATCAGGAAGTGTTAGAATTATCTCTGAAGAAGTGACGTCACGACGAAAGGTGTAATTCCTATGGAGTGTCCAGCAGGGGGCGCTCTCTATATAGAAGTCTATGGGACTTTATTGTTTCTATGGGTTTCTATGTAATGTAATGTAATGTTATGTACAGTGTGCTTTATTGAATGAATACATCTATGGAATACTTTGGGGAGCAAGTGTCCTTGCTCCCCAAAGTATTGCATAAATGTATTAATTCAATACATTCGGATATCACAGCAAGCCCGCCGATCCGCCGCATTTCCGCCTCATTTCCGCCGATCCGCCGCATTCCCGCCGATCCGGACCATATACATTGAACTACAGCTCCCATCATCTGCTTATAGTATGAACAGGTGATGGGAGCTGTAGCTGGGTAATGGATACGACATGCCGCCGGGCGCCGGGGGGAGCCGCTCAGTACACAGCAGCTCTCCCCCCTCCTCCTCCTTCCGGGATAACTTCCGCCTATACCAATGCTGAGTCCCTGCCTGCCTCCGCTCTCCCCCCATACATACCGGCTCCCGATGCATCAGCGCGGACACCAGGATGCATCGGGAGCCGGTATGTATGGGGGGGAGAGCGGAGAGCGGCGGCCAGGCAGGGAGTCAGCATTGGTATAGGCGGAAGTTATCACGGAAGGAGGAGGAGGAGGGGGGAGCGCTCCTGTGTACTGAGCGGCTCCCCCCTGCGCCCGGCGGCATGTCGTATCCATTACCCAGCTACAGCTCCCATCACCTGTTCATACTAGAAGCAGATGATGGGAGCTGTAGTTCAATGTATATGGTCCGGATCGGCGGGAATGCGGCGGATCGGCGGGCTAACTGTGATATCCGAATCTATTGAATGAATACATTTGTGCAATACTTTGGGGAGCAAGGACACTTGCTCCCCAAAGTATTCCATAGATGTATTCATTCAATAAAGCACACTGTACATAACATTACTTTACATTACATAGAAACCCATAGAAACAATAAAGTCCCATAGACTTCTATATAGAGAGCGCCCCCTGCTGGACACTCCATAGGAATTACACCCTGGGTCGTGACGTCACTTCTTCAGAGAGAATTCTAACACTTCCTGATCTACTAAATTAAGGAAATAGCAGTATATGAGCATTTCCCATAATTAATGTACATTAGAAATTTGTATAACTTTTCATAAGTAACAACATATCAAAAATTTATTTTGGCCGGACTTCTCCTTTAATATATTAGGAACCAGGACTGTCAACTTTCTCTTTAGGTGAGACAGGAGTAATCCCCTCGTGTGTCCATATTTTGCTAGACAGTCATCCAATTCTTAATCTGAGGGTAGGCTCACACTACGGAACCCGAACAGAGAATTTCCGACGGATTCCGTAGCTCGTACCCATTCACGGCCGCGCACCTTTCCGCTGGCTCCATAGACACCATTCTATTGGCGGCCTGATTCCGCTATCCGCCGAATGAATTGACATGTCAATTCTTTTGGCGAAATGCGGAATCCGCCCGTGCATAGAATGGTGTCTATGACACGGGCGAAAAGGCGCACAGTCGTGAACAGGTACGAGCTACGGAATCCGTTGGAAATTCTCTGCTCGGATTCCGTAGTGTGAGCCTACCCTTATTGAGGAATCCTTGTCACTGATGCCGTGGAGGAGGAGGAGGCCATGTGCAGGTTTTTTCTAAGAAAGATTTTTAAGGATCAGATGTTTTATTATTATTTGTGTATTATGTATCCGCTGTACTGTATGTATAAAAAAAAAAGCGCTGCAGAATCTGTTGGCGCTTTACAAATAAATATTATTATTAGATGTTCAGGAAACACTTGGATTTAAAAAAAAAAAAAAAAAAACCTTCTCTTTGGGTAAATCATGTGACTTGCTTGTTTTAACTGGTTTTCAGCAGCTTTTATTAATTTATTACATTCTTCATTGAATAAATAACAGGGCTGTGATTTATGTGACTTTACCACTTCCTGAAATGTCTTATATAATTGGGTCTTAAAAATGAGAAAAACGTCCTGACCCCGGCCTGAAGAGATGAATCATCCGCAGCGGGAACACATCAGCCTGCCAGTCCCCAGGTAATGACAAGAACATCCTATGTCTGCTCCTCCTCCTCCTTAGTTCATTACACCTCATGTGTTTGCCAGCCTTTTCTACCTTGGGGCATCCCTAACAAATAATGTTCTACAAAAATTGGCAAGAAAAGACGCAATGCACAATACCTTGTGTTTTTCAGAAAAAATTACAGGGAGACCAGCCAAACGATAACACTGCCGGCTGCTAGTGAAAGCGCTCAATGCAGTGAAATCCTAGGTGCATTGCCCCCTGGGAAACATGAATATGCAGAAGAAGAGCCCGTTGAGCCTCATTAAAGAGTCTCGAAACACAGGACTAGCCAAATATCCCACTTGGAAGGACCCAGCCATGGGGTGACTCCTGTAAGGAAACCACCAAAACCACCATATTAAGTGGCCCTATAAGTCAATGTAATGACAAGGGAAAAACCAAGGCAAGATATCCATCCACAGACAGCTGTTTCAGGGTGGTGCCCCTCATCAGTGTGGATTCTGGCTAGGTGGGAGCAATGCCTAGTAGAGCCATACGGGAAACAGATCACTGATCTCAGGGAGACCAGCCAAAGATAACACTTCCCGGAGCGATATCTGGCTAGTCCTGTGTTTCGAGACTCTTCAATGAGGCTCCATGGGCTCTTCTCAGAAAATAAGGCAGGGTCTTAAATTATTTTTTTCTTAGGAAAAAATGGCTAGGGTAGATCTTTTTCAACTCATGTTGTCTGAGGGTAGAAATGCCATTACCTATACAGTAAACCAAAAGAGATGAGCAAATTTATTTGTAGATTCAGCCACAATATGCAGACTCCAAAGGCAAGAGGTGGGACGTGGAAGTGGGTAAGCGGATGTTGCCCAACCATAGCAGGAGGTATCACTTGTCCCAGATGGTTAAGGGCTATGATCTGCCTATTCTCCGTCTCTGTGAAATGACCTGGCGCTGAACTGTAACTAGGATTTTTGGGGTAGGGCTTATATTTCACATCTACTGCAAAAACCCTGCAAAATCAAGGAAGGGCTTATTTTCGGGGTAAGGCTATGTAGATCACAGTGCTGTCATACAGTGACTCACGGGTAGATTGTTCACTTTTTTTTTTCTTCTCCTTCAGGCCAAAACAATTTCCTCCAGCTACAATTCATCTCTTCTGTACCTGAAAGATAAACATCTTAAAGGGGTAGTGCGGCGCTAAACATTTATTCACAAAATAACACACGTTACAAAGTTATACAACTTTGTAATGTATGTTATGTAAGTGAATGTCCCCCTTCCCCGTGTTCCCCCCCACCCCGGAAGTGTGATGCATTAAACTCACTGCATTACTGTCGACCCCCGGACGCCATCTTGGGACAATGACGACATCTTCGGGAGGCCGGCCGAACCACTCCAGCCGTCCCTGAGTTATTACATGACCTATTTTATCCCGGCACGGTTGCTAAGAACTCTATCATGCAGCGCGGTTGTCAGCAGGGAAACCTTAGCATTCCGCTCATCCCAGGTAACAGGATCTGGGGCTTGTGTCACCCTCATAGGACGGGTCACCCGACACTGGTGGGCATAAGGTGGTGCGAAGACCCAAAGGTCAAAACACAGGCACAAGTATTCTCTTCTGCTTCTGAAGTATTCTTCTACCTCATCCTCCAACATCCCGGCAGAGCACAGTACTACTTGGGTTGGGACACCCACAACATCCTCCTCTCTGCTACTCTGATTCTTTGTATCTTTCAACACGCTACTCAGTCTGCACGACTATACTCTTCACTACACTCCTATCACAGAACTGGATCCTGTATTATCAAGTGTTCTACCGATAGTATTATCAAGTGTTTTCTCAAGAGAAACATAACCTGTCAAAGCACAGCTGAATATTCTGCTATACACCATAACTGCCCAAGTAAACAAGATTTTTTATGATAAAGAGACTGTGATTCTTCGCCCTGCACCAACACAGTGTACACTACATCATTGGGACATTTCCCCTTCCTGTAGGTGGCGGTACCAATAGTCCGGGAGGGTCACTACACCACAGGCCTACCGTGATAACAACTTAAGGCACCCTGTAGCAGCCCTGCAGGTCACTGACCACAGGGGAACAAGGTGTAACCCTTTAAAATAAAAGCAGGTGTACCACCATACCTGTGTGCCTAACCGGCACTGGCGTCACAACAAAATCTCTCAGAGTCCGGCTACATCTCGGCCAACCGCCACAGAAGTGGTGTCACACCCCACCATCTAGCAAGTGACCGGCCGTTCCACCGCCATGAAACCTCCGGAGATCACCACAGTAGTTGCGGGGGTGCTACTCTCTAGAACATGAAAGTCCATACATATTCACGTGAGCAAAGAAAAACATGAGAGTGCACTCACCCAATAAAACTTGTCCTTTATCAGATTATTTCATGCAGTCCATACAAATGGTGATAGCTGGAATGCCAGCAAATTCCACGAGCGTGAGAGCGTAATCAATATACTTCTGTCACGCTCGTGGAAGTTGCCGGCGTTCCAGCTATCACCATTTGTATGGACTGCATGAAGTAATCTGATAAAGGACAAGTTTTAACGGGTGAGTGCACTCTCATGTTTTTGTTTGCTTTTGCACCCCTTATTCCTCCTACCTATAGACACAAAAAAAGCCTTTGGCCTTATTCAAAGGTCCCACAAAGAAGATTAGCGATCTTCAATCATGGATAAACTTATTGCCCATTGATTGCTACTGAGCTATTCATACATTCCACTTTTTCACGAATCCAAAATTTGTTTTGTAAAAATATACATGTCCCTGTACTGATGGTGATTAGCCAATAGAAGACTATGGGATCTGTGTTTTTCACGGACATCACGGATGTCATGTGGATATTAGGTTGTATCCATGTTTTCCTGGAACCCCAGGGGCAGCAACCAACTTCTCCAGCCGCCAGTAAACAAATGGCAAGCGTTCGGGTTTGGAGGAAGTTACCAAACCTGAATTGGTCTGTGTATAACACTAGTAATGGCCTCTTTCTTCCCTATAATCTGTATGAATAGTAGATTTTAGCTTTCATGCTCATTCTCCATATTATGAGATAAAGATGGAAGTAGCAGCTGCACACCAAAAGAACCGCAAACCACATATCCTAAAATATCAGGCTGTAATCTAACGTTTCCTTTAGTCCTTAACTATGGTCTGCAGGATATAGTTCTGTTTCTACTTAACATGAGCAATAAATGGATTTCCAGTCCAAGCATTATTTTTTTTATATAACAAAGAGGTGTACAATTCTAATTATCCAATATAATTTCTCTAGCAATTGCTCAGTCTCTTCATCATGTCTTCTTGCCATTATTGAATAAAAATTTCACTTGTTATTTCCAAAGGTTAAAAATCGGTCCTGGACATGTTGGTTCATGGCTTGATAGTGTGGGTCCCTGTGCCTTGATCTGTGCAGGCTCCTATCGCTCTTTTCTATATTAAAACATAAAATGTATTCTGCTCCATGGGGCAGAAGACCAGGGCCAGGAGCTGGCTGGTGAACAGCATAGACAGATACCAAATTTAAAGGAAGGAGTTAAAAGGCCCGGTTCCCGTGCACGGCGCCGTTCTATGCACCGGAACAGGCTGGTGCTCAAGCACTGGAGGCGGGCTGGGCCGCCCCCAGTGGGAGGGAATTCCCTCCCCTGTATGACGCGGCTCCCTTAGAATGAATGGAGCCGCGTCATACAGGGGAGGGAATTCCCTCCCACTGGGGACGGCCCAGCCCGCCTCCAGCCCGCCTCATTTAGGGACATTTAGTGCCCCTGGGGACACTTATTTCATCTCCCCCCGCCGTGGATTCACGGTGGGGGGGAGATGAAAGGCAGCGGCGGCTGCCGCTATAATGGTAATAGTGGCCATCGCCGGTACAGGGGGGGGGGGGCGAACAGGCCAGGGGGAGGATCAGCAGTGGTGGCGGGAGGAGGCAACATGCCACGGCCTCCTCCCGCCGCCCGATCTCCCCCATACACCACAAATCTCCCCACAGACGCTCCGGTCGCATCGACCGCGGCATTTATGGGGTTAACTGCCCGGGGGAGCGCGGCTCCCCTCCGGGCAGTGGCAGCAGGAGGAGGCTGTGTGATACAGCCTCCTCCTGCTGCCCGATCTCATTTAGGGACAGCAGGGGGAGGCAGGGAAACCATGATGTCCAGGGACGTCATGATGCGTTCTGGCACTGCTTTTCATGACTTCCCTGGACGTCATATTGGGGGAAGGGGTTAAACAATCAGCTATTTTCTGCTGACACATTCCCTTTAAGGCAGAAATTTGCAGACCCATTGTAAATCTCAGCCCTCAATCTGATTCAGTAATGTAACGAATGTGGTGGTGGTGGGGTTAAAAAAAACTCCAATAAAACCCCCAAAACTGGCACATGCCTCAGAAAACACGTCAACGAGTTAATAGGGAAATATGAAAGGTAATACGTTTTACAGGACATCGGCCGCATTGTCCAGTCTTCCTGAAATCAATCTCCAGCCGCAAGAAAACCATATAAAAAAAATCCAAAAAAATATGTAAAATGGTACCAATAAAAACTACAAGCTCTCATATAGGTGCAAGAACCAATGTCCGAGGACTTATGGTCCTTTTACACGGAACGATTTATCGTTCGAATCTGCACGATAACGATCGAATTTGAACGATAATCGTACGTGTAAACGCAGCGAACGATCAAACGACGAGCGAGAAATCGTTCATTGTGATCTTTCAACATGTTCTCAAATTATCGTTGGTCGTTTGCAAAAAATTCACAGATCGTTCTGTGTAAACAGTCTTTCAACGATTTCACCTATGTGCGAGATAGGCTAAAGCGATCGCAAAACGATCACATAACGATTTTTCCGTACGCTATATCGCTCCGTCTAAACGCTGATCGTTATTAAAAAAAAAACATTGTTCATTCAAAATCGTTAATTGTGTGATCGGGCGAATTATTGCTTTGTGTAAAAGTACCATTAGACTCTTAAATTCAAGTTTTTATATTAAAAAAAAGGGATTGTTAAAATGTAAACAAAAAGTCATTGTAACCCACAATGGGGCCCAAAAAAATAAAAACTTTTATCAACGTTTATAAAGTAGAGTTTTTTGGAACGCAACAATGGAAAAGAAAAAGTTAGGGCCCTATTGCACGGGACGATTATCTTTCTCATAATCGTTAACTTTAAACGATCCAAACGACCGTTATTGCGAAAGACCTGAAATCCTTCGCCCATTTACATGGAGAGATAATAGTTACTTATGATCGTTCTTGCGGTCATCTTGCCGTCGCTATTGCGTTCGTCACTACTGCGAACGACGTCTTATTCAATTTGAACGTCCAGGTCTTATTAAACGATCAACAATTTCTCGTTCGGTCGTTGATCGTTAACTGCTATTCAACCGAACGATTATGGTTTAGATTCGAACGACTTAACGATAATCTGAACGATAATCGTCCCTTGGAATAGGGCCCTTAGAGTAGTTGCATGTTTATTAAGATGACAAAAACTTTTCCATACTACTATTAAAAAAATAAAGAAAAGAAAACGATCGCTGTGTGTAAACAGAGAGCAATAAAAGCACGCCGGCTCCTGCACAGCTCCTCAGGACTGGCTCCCGTCCAGGCTTCATCACCATGGCAACTCCCCACGGTGTGACGTCACCATATAGGCGTCCCGTCCTCAGGTCCAGACGTCCGACCCCTCTCCCCACTGCGCAGGCGCGCTCTTCCCGCCACATTGACCTTTAAACCTGACGTCACGGCCGGGTTTCGCGCGTAAACACAAAGCGCGGGAGAGTGCAAGGGGGCGGGGTCACGTGATCCCGGGGCCATTTGAAAAGCTGGAGCGCTAACGTGCTGCCGGGTGTCTCTGTGTTCTGGCTGTCTCCGGTGCTCGGTTCGCGCTGTTATTAAGTTCCGGTGGCCCGCGGCGCTGTCTGGCGGCTTCTGTATCTCTACGGCTCCTGTGTTGGCGGGAAAGGCGTCTTTTCCCGCGCTATTTTATCTCTAGCCTTCTTGTGTGTTTTATCTCCGTATTTTCTTCAGGAGTCGTATCCGTGTGCGCCCCGGATCATGCCCGCCCAGGCCTACTCTCCCGCCCTGCCTGCTGACGTCAGGAAGCGGTAAGTGGCGAGTGACGTCACCTCTCTGACGTCACCGGGCGATTATTACGACGGTCCAGTGTCTGTAGAGCCTAAGCCCGTCCCTGTCTCATAACAAGTCTATGGGGAAACCTTTAGTGTTCTGCTGCCCCTCTTCTTGGGGGACTACAACTCCCAGCATGCCCTCTGACATCAGGGAGCTTTGACTCTTCATGCTATGAGCACTGGGCATGCTGGGAGTTGTAGTTTCACCCTAGTTATAGACACAAATGTAGTAATTTGGGGACTACAAGTATCAGAATGTATTGATCTAGATATACCTGGTGCTATTGCAATGGTGTGATTAATCTTGGTGAACTACAAGTCCAAGCATGCATCCCGTCTTATTGTAGATGTGGTCACCTCTATCTTTATATATTTGTGAACTACAAGTCCAAGCATACATCTAATGCTACTGCAGTGGTAGGGAGGATGCAGTAGTTTTATATATGGGGAACTACAAGTCCCAGCTGTGAGGTGGAGCCACCATATCATGTCATCTGTCTCCTGTGTAGGAATGACTAGTCATGGGGGTTGCTTTTGGTGACCTGAGATTGTGTTTACATCCTAAGGCTGGGACTTGTAGTGACCTGCACCCACTGGAGTGATCAGGCCCATTAGTTGTGATGAAGGACAAATCCAGCTGTTGCAGTACTACAACTCCCTTCATGCCCTGCAAGCTGTAGCCTGTTGGGGCATCATGGGAATGGTAGTTTTGCAGCAGATAAAGCTATTTCCTGTGTCCCTGTGCTGTGTCCTATATAGGCTCACTATTTACCCCCTGTCATAGGTCTCTATAATAAAGCTTACCCTCTGTGTGCTGCTGGGCTCTGCCACATTATTATGGTATATATTTACTTAGTGATCGCAGACGAGTGTTTATCGTTAAACGTTCGCCATATTACACAAAATGATAGTCGTTATTACGATCATTACTATGACCGTTTATTCCTTCTGATCTCAGGAAAACAATGGACAATGTGCAGTTACCCTGACAGAATGTGGAATTACAGCTAACGATTAACGATAATTTTAGGTCCAGATCTAAATCGACGACACACGAGCGTTTTTTCGATCGTTGTCTGCAATTACACAGAACGATTATCGTTTAAATTCGAATGATTTTATTATTTTTTAACTTTTTTTTTTTTTTTTTGCACGATCGTCCTGTGTAATAGGGTCCTTACTGACTGCAAATACTGATCACAATGAGCGCGCTACTTAAAGGGGTAGTCCACCAAAATTTTTTTTCTTTCAAATCAATTGGTGCCATAAAGTGCCAGAGATTTGTAATTCACTTCTATTAAAAAATCTTAAGTCTTCCAGTACTTATCAGCTGCTGTGTGTCCAGCAGGAAGTGGTGTTTTCTTTCCAGTCTGACACAGTGCTCTTTGCTGCCACCTCTGTCCATGTCAGGAACTGTCCAGAGCAGCAGCAAATGCCCATAGACAACCCCTCCTGCTCTCTAGACTGGAAATAATACAACTTCCTCTTGGGCATACAGCAGCTGAAAAGTAGTGGAAGGCTTGAGATTTTTTAATAGAAGTAAATTACAAATCTCTGGCACTTCATGGCAGCAGTTGATTTGAAAGAAATTTTTTTTTGGTGGACTACCCCTTTAAGTGGGGTCTCGGCTGAGAAGTAAGATTTTCTATGGACTAGGTATACACTGACAGAACAATGCTTTACTAGTGGCTACCTTCAGTCTGTTTGGCAGTGTGTAATATACATTATCTAATTTTTATATATATTATATAATAATAAAAAATTTTATTTTTTTCTGTTAGCCTTCGAACACACTGGATCCAGTGTGAAATCTGCCATGGATCCAGTGCCGTTCATCCTTATTTAGAATACATACTTGCAGCGGGATTGACATCCTGCTGTGAGTATGTAAGCTAACCCCCCCCCCCCCCCCCCCCCCCCGCCGGCCGGAGCATACATCACCTGATCAGCTTGCTTTGGGGGTTCGCCGTGTCTGCTCGTCCCACTCAGCCAATCGGTGCACTGCCCCACCACAGCCACTGATTGGCTGAGCGGGATGTCCTGCCCGGAGCCCCCGAAGCAAGCCGGAGTGGGGAGGAGGTGATGTATGCTCCGGCTTGCGGGGGGGTTAGCTTACATACTGAAATACACTGCCGATCTGGTGTGTGTGTAGGCACCCTAAACCCATATTTAGTGACTCCAAAAATATGGCTGCCTGTAGCTATATACATGTTTGTGTGTGTATATATGCTCAGATGTAGTGGATGAAGACTTATTAAGTGACCAATCACAGCTTAACTTTATTCTTATCAGAGGTATATGAGACATAAAAGCTGAGCTGTGATTGGTTGTGATGGACGTCCTGCTTAGCCAATCACTGACTAGGCACAGTCATGCGGGCTGTCACTTCAAAGATGAGTATCACTGGAGTAGTGGCCGGAGCGTTCAGTGTGACATGCGAGTAGGCTCTGATCTATATTACTATATAGTAAAGAGACTTTAAAGGCCCGGAGTTCTACTCTAGGGTGGTTTTCTGACTCTCATTCTGCCAGTCATCAATTAAGCACTGTCTATCCAGTGGTTAGGTGATAACTTGTTACAGGGACACCCCTTTAAGGACTTACAAAGTGTGTATTGCAGGTTTATTAGGCACGGCTAATCTGCAGCACTGTACTATGGGGAAGCTTACTGAATGTAGAGCAAACTAATGCGGGAAAGTGTCTAAATCTGTATGGTGCTGTAATGATAGATGTGTGACTGTCTTAAAGCCCCCTAAACACTTTCTGCACTACCGCTGATCTACACGGCTTACCCGTCCGTTCTGTGTCACACTGAACATATGTGACTCCTAAGGAGATGCACCTTCCATATTGAGTAGGGTTTTCTTCTGCTGCAAAGTTGCATGAAGGTTCCCATGATTGAGGAGTTAAGGGGCATTTTACAAATCTCACGTCTGTAACTAGAACCGGAGGTGTTGATGCGCAGCGTAATGAATGTTTCCAGTGTGTATACGGTACAGCATCTACACTTCTATGCACTGTCTCACTGACGTTTTTCTCTTGTCCAGGCTGAAGGCTTTGGATAAAGAACAGGACGGACTGTCTGAGAAGGTATGGCGCTTACACTGGCTGTCACCATGTTTATCAGGCTCACAGTTTTAATACTGTGGGATATGGGGATGTCGAGGCATACGTCACTCTCTGCAGAGTGTCTGCACCATGTTATAACCTGCTGCCATAGTCGGTCACATTAGTCAGTATAGTCACTGCCGCCTATGGGTTATATCTGGTATTGCAGCTATTTACATGAAGGTGGCTTGAGCTCTAAAGTGTCGCTGCTTCAAAAAACTTTCACATGTCAAAAGTTTTGATTGGTTGGGATGTAAGTGTTTAGACCCCTAACGATTGTAAGAGCAAGACTGCACTAAGTGGTTTTCTCCCTACTCTCATGTAGTGATTCAGGCCCCTAATGTAAGGGCTGTATTACACAGCATGATCTCTGTAGTAAACAAGTGCCAATCTGCTAAATTGGCGCTCAATTACAGAGCATATTACATGGCTTAACTATCATGCAGCAAGGGATAGATATGTGCACACACACATGCGCGCGCACACACACACACATGCCTTGGATTACGAGTATAATTCGTTCTGAGACTGTGCTTGTAATCCAAATCCTCTCTTAAACCAAAGCAAATTTTTCCATAAGTAATCACTGTTATGCAGACAATTGTTTCCACACCCCAAAAATTTTATATTCTGAATAACATGTAAAACAGATATAAACAATGCGAACAGCCGAATATGTGATATTATAAGTTACTGTACAGTATAGCAATCAGCATGTGGTGTATAATGTATAGTAACTGCATAACCCTGATAACACAGTTGTAGATAAGAGGATGGAACTGCAGATCCCCATAATGCAGTAGTGTAGTACAACAGACTAGAATAAAGAAGCAGGGCTGCTGTAAGAGGTCTGTGTGGTCACATGACAGCAGTGGGGAAGGGGTGTGTGTTCAGCATGGACCAATCAGCGCTGACAGACTGCAGGGAGTATGGAGAAATGAGCAGGACAGATGTGGGCACATACATGCAGCGCTCTCTGTCCGGGGAGAGAGGGGTAACAGCTATGGAAAGATTACAAGATTACCTCCACAGTCCTGTCCCCTGATGTAAGCCCCAGCCTGGATCTGCTATGATTTGTAAGGTGAGGGAGACTTCCTGGGTCAGAGTACAGGGCTGTAGACCCTACTATGCAGACCATGCCCCTCCCCCACTCCCCTTCCCACCCAGTACAGGGGGCTCTTAAACCAAAGCAATGCTCTTAAACCAAGTCACAATTTTGAAAAACTGAGCTATTAAACCAAAGTACCACTGTATATTTATAATTCTACTTGGGGATGTCCTTGCGGTTATAATAAACTGTATACATTACCTGTCATGCTCCCTGTACCTTCTGGATTCTCCCTGCAGTTACCAGTACAACTGCAGAGCCAAACTCTGAAGTGTCAGACTGCTCAGCAAATCACTGGTAGGGATGCCCACCACAGCCAGTGATTGGCTGAGCAGCCTGTCACTTTGGACAGGCTCTGTAGTTTTACTGGTAACTGCAGGGAGAGATAACGTGTACGGTTTTTTTTTTACATATAAACTGTTGGCCGCGCATCACTATTACTCATAGCAATACATAGTCGGCAAAAAATTAGGTCGAGCCCAAAAGATTTGATCAGCCAATCGTTGTCTTTAATACAGGTAGCGATAATCTGACTAATCGACCTGATTGGCAGAATATTGTAGAAGCCAGATTCTTGCTGACAGAGCGGGGAGCAGAATGCACTGCAGTATGGTCTTCTCCCAGCTTATTCTCATAAGTCAGGGTCTGAACACTCACACCTGGATCGATCAAAGCTTTTAACATGTCAAGTGTTTTTTTAATGACTGACACTCATCGGGTTAGATGAATCTAACCTGCTGGTATGTCTCTAGACTGTGCATGGGGCACCTTTATCCTCAGCGCAGTTACCGTGCTGTCTTGTCATGTAATCATGTGGCCGGTAAGGACGTCTAGAGCCCTCAGGGTGGGGGAGCACCTACCAGACACAGGATTAAAGGAGAAGTTTGGCAAAAAAATTATAGTATTGTATTGCCCCTCAAAAGTTATTCAAATCACCAATATACACTTATTATGGGAAATACTCTTAGGGTGCGTTCACACCTACAGGATCTGCAGCAGATTTGATGCTGTGTTCAGTTATTTAAATGAAATCTGCAGAAAATTAGCTGCAGATCCTGTAGGTGTGAACGCACCATTAAAGTGTTTTTTTTCCCTGCACTTACTCATGCATCAAGGCTTCACTTCCTGGTTAAAATGGTGATGTCATGACCCAACTCCCAGAACTGTGGCTACTGGAGAGGATGATGGCAGGGGGATGCTCAGTGTCCCTCCAGTGCCCTGTGTCCCCCTGCCATCATCCTCTCCAGCAGCCACAGCCCGCACAGTTCTGGGAGTTGGGTCGTGACATCACCATGTTATCCAGGAAGTGAAGCCTTAAAGCAGTAGTAAGTGCAGGGAACAAAGCCCTTTATGTGCATTTCCTGTAATAAGTGTATATAGGTGATTTGTATACCCTTTTTGTGGGCAATACAATAATTTTGGCCGGACTTCTCCTTTAATGTCCTTGCCCTGTGCGCTATAGGGAGCCATCAGCTGTTTTGATTCATTTAACTTTCTGATGGTTCCCCTTTAATACAAGACTTGACCAATAGACTACAAAAGTGGTCTCACTTATTGCTCTCCAGCTGTTACAAAAGTACACCTGGAAAACCAATGGCTGTCTTGGCATGCTGGTAGTTGATCTTTAATCTGCGGCTCACTAGATGTTGTGAAACTACAGTCGGGTTTTTGCTCAGTGCTAACTATCCATGCTGCTGCTCTGTATCTGTCGGAGCCTTCTGTTTCACAATTTTATAGACTAGTTAAGCACCAGACCTCTTCCTAACCCCAGCACCTCCTTGCAGGAATGTGTAGAGCAGAAGCTGAACCTGGTGCTGGAGTACCTGGAAGCAGATGTGAAGGACAAGCTGACGGACCTGGAAACCAAGCTGAGCAAAGAGGAGCTCTCTGAGGTGAGAATGACATGGTTGTGTATTTCTCCTGCCCCTGAGGAATCAACGCTCCATTAGGATAACTTAACACACCATATCACAGCGGATTTACTGCTGCGGATCTGCAGCAGACTTATCTAAACTGAACACAGCATCAAATCTGCTGCAGATCCTGTACATGTGAATGAACCCTCGGGGGAATCACGCATACAGGATCAGCAGATTTGATGCTGTGTATTTAGATCAAATCTGCTTCTTAAAATCTGCTGCGATATGGTGTGTTTAGCTTCCCTTAAAGGGATAATCTATGCCACAAGACTTCCTGTCTGCACTGCATACCTGTAATATCTGCTGTATATGCAGATCCACAGACTTGTGTAGAGTTGTGTGATTTATACACAGCCATGTGTTATAGAAAACCCAGACTTGTAAGCTGTAAAATTCCTTTTCTTTTGTCCCTCAGGAACGTTATCTGAGAAAAGTAAAGGCACTGCTTGGGAAAGAACTAGGCAGTGAAAATGGGGTGGTGAACGGCGAGCCTAATGGCTGCTCTCCCAATGGCACTTGTGGCAGCGATGAGGAGGATGTGGAGATGGAGGAAACTACAACACCTGGCACTAAAGGCCGCAGGGGCAGGAAGAGCAAGACCAACGGAGAGAAAAGTAATTTACTGACCAGAGACTGCATCACCTGACTAACAAAATGGGGAGGCGTCATAGGAGTCCTTGGCATGGGCAGTGTGTGTGTGGCTGGTGTAATGGAAGTTTCCTATCAAATT
This sequence comes from Dendropsophus ebraccatus, assembly GCF_027789765.1. NCBI lineage: Eukaryota > Metazoa > Chordata > Amphibia > Anura > Hylidae > Dendropsophus > Dendropsophus ebraccatus. Next base: position 210,331,566 of record NC_091454.1, on the reverse strand, counting down.
CTGCAAATATAGGGACAGGGATTTGATATAACTTAAAAGGAAGTTGTATTACATAGGACACATGTCATTTCATAACGCTAAACATTTGCTTGGGTTGTCTACTTGTTTAAACTTATACATTTTTATTTATTTTCTTGCAGAATCATCTACTCGTGGGCGACCTGCAAAAAATGGTGGCAAACAGCCAACTATCATGTCTATGTTCGCCAAAGGGTTAGTACATGAGGATTATATCTCTTACAGTCTTAGAACTGTAAAAACCTACTGTTTTATTCTTGCCGATAGTTACATTGCGTTAAGGTGTGTAGATTTGTATGTATAAATTTTTCTCCTTTACACCTACAGCCCAGGCAAGCGTAAGTCTGACGATGCCAATGGTGAAGTGAAATCAGAAAATGAAGTGTCCCAAGAAGAACAAGCTGAAGAGGTGAGTTTGGCTCTAAGTGTCTAGATCATGGGTCTCCAAACTGCAACCCTCCAGCTGTTGCAAAACCACAATTCCTATCATGCCTGGACAGCTAAAGCTTTGGATTTGTGGAAATGTAGTATTGCAACAGCTGGATGGCCGTAGTTTGGAGACCCATGGTTTAGAGGTTCCTAGCGCTATACATTCCCATATATCAGTCATGTCTGCGCTGGATTGCTTATCGATCTAATAGTCAAAGATAGTGGTTCAAGAGTCATACTTCTCACACAGATCTGGTGCTGTAATGTTCTGCTGAACTTTCTTGGGTAGATGGTACTTTTCATATGTTCTAAGACTTTGGTTTTGTCCCCATTAGGAGCAAGTAGAGAAGAAGCTGAAAGTAGAACCCCAGCAGGAAGACGGGTAAGGATGGTCAATGCCATATCAATGCAGTATTTTCTGCCATGTGACCAGCATCACTTTCAGAAATGTTTACCGTGTTTTTTTTTTTTTGTTTTTTGTTTTTTTTTTCCCCCTCCAATATAATTTTTAGATCTGTGAAAGAGGAAACTCCGAAGCCTAAATCTGTTCAGGCACCGAAGGTAAATCCTTGTCTCAAATCTTACACACATGATCTGAAGAGCACAATCTGAGTCCATTACTACTATACTTTACCTTCATTTTACAGACTCCACCTCCAAAGTGCGTTGACTGCAGACAGTATCTAGATGACCCTGACCTCAAGTACTTCCAGGGTGACCCAGATGATGCTGTAAGTGATGTGTGATACATTTCCAATCTCCTATACATAATGTATTTATGCAAGCATCGTCCTAACATGGAGGTCACTTATGGGGGGGGGACTTTCCAGACTAGGTAGCTTTTAATGGTGCCATTTATTTCACAGCTGGAGGAACCAGAAATGTTAACAGATGAGCGCCTGTCACTCTTTGATGCCAATGAAGATGGGTTTGAGAGCTATGAGGATCTGCCCCAGCACAAAGTTACATGCTTCAGGTCTGTGGTTCTCTGCTTTTACATGTTAAGTCTTTACCATTGTCTGTAGACATCATGCTCTAAACCCGATTTTCTTCCTTAGTGTTTATGACAAGAAGGGACATCTATGTCCTTTTGATTCGGGCTTGATCGAGAAGAACGTTGAACTGTATTTCAGTGGTGTTGTGAAGCCGATATATGACGACAATCCCTCATTAGATGGTGAGTGGTCACTTAAAGGGGTAGTCCACCCAAAAAAAATTTCTTTCAAATCAACTGCTACCATGAAGTGCCAGAGATTTGTAATTTACTTCTATTAAAAAATCTCAAGCCTTCCAGTACTTATCAGCTGCTGTATGCCCAACAGGAAGTTGTATTATTTCCAGTCTGAAGAGCAGGAGAGGTTTTCTATGGGGATTTGCTCCTGCTTTGGACAGTTCCTGACATGGACAGAGGAGGCAACAGAGAGCACTGGGTCAGACAGGAAAGAAAACACCACTTCCTGCTGGACACACAGCAGCTGATAAGTACTGGAAGACTTAAGTTTTTTTAATAGAAGTGAATTACAAATCTCTGGCACTTTATGGCACCAGTTGATTTGAAGGAAAAAATTTTTTGGTGGACTACCCCTTTAAATATCGTTTATGTCCCTTGCACAGGGTGTGTCAGCTGGAGACTAAACTTTAGATTTGAAATGGTATATGGGTGAGTTTAAAGGGGATCTCCGGCAAAAGCTTCAAATAAACTGGTGTCGGTTACACAGGTTTCTAATTTTACATCTATTTAATATTCCTTCAGTACTTATCCGCTGCTGTATGTCCTGCAGGAAGTGGTTTCCAGTCTGACTGTCCTGCTCTGGACAGATCCCGGCATGCAGAGAGCAGAGTTTTTCTGTGGGGATTTTCTACTACTCTGGACAGTTCCTGACATGGACAGAGGTGGCAGCAGAGAGCACTGTCAGACTGGAAATAATACACCACTTCCTGCAGGACATACAGCAGCTAAGTATTGGAAGACTGGAGAGTTTTAAGTAGAAGTAGTTTACAAATCTGTAACTGTTTAACACTAGTTTTGAAAAAAAAAAAAAAATTGGGAGTTCCCATTTAACTTAGAGTCTTTCCTCTGATCGCTACTTTACCTTCACACCAGAAGGGCCTATTCAGAGTAATCTGTCTCCCATTTGGCTTGCAGGGGGTGTGCGAGCAAAGAAGCTTGGGCCTATTAATGCTTGGTGGATAACCGGCTTTGATGGAGGAGAGAGAGCTTTGATTGGGTTTACAACTGGTAAGTGGTCTCTCCTCCAGTCAGAAACCAGTCCATTAAAACTATTGAGGGTTTCTACTGACATCTGTTTTCTTTCACAGCCTTTGCTGACTACTTCCTCATGGACCCTAGTGAAGAGTACAGTCTGATCTTTGCCTTGATGCAAGAGAAGATCTATATGAGCAAAATAGTGGTAGAATTTCTCCAGAACAATCCAGATGTCTCCTATGAAGATCTGCTCAACAAGATTGAGGTGGGTTAAGATTAAAGGGGAAAGCTTCAGTTCCATCACCGGGCAGGACCAGGGTGTAAAGTTCTCTCGTCTTCTGGTTTCAGACCACCGTCCCACCAGCAGGACTGAACTTCAATCGCTTCACAGAGGACTCTCTCCTGAGGCACGCACAGTTTGTGGTGGAGCAGGTGGAGAGCTACGATGATGCTGCAGACAGTGATGAGCAGCCAGTCATTATTACCCCCTGTATGAGGGATCTGATCAAACTTGCTGGAGTCACACTAGGAAAGAGGTTGGTGTAACTTATTAAAGGGGATCTCTGGAAAATTTAACTGGTACCAGAAAATTATACAGATTTGTAAATTCTATTTAAAGAAAGTCTCCAGTCTTCCAGTACTTATCAGCTGTTGTATGTCCTGCATGAAGTGATGTATTCTCTCCAGACTGACAGTGCTCTGCTGCCACCTCTGTCCATGTCAGGAACTGCCCAGAGCAGTAGCAAATCCCCATCGAAAAACCCTCCTGCTCTGGACAGTTCCTGACATGGCCAGAGGTGGCAGACTGGAAAGAATACACCACTTCCTCCAGGGTGGACAGCAGCTAAGTACTGAACGTCGTGAGGTTTTTATATTAAAGTAATTGAAAAATTTTTATCTTTACGACTGGGAGAGAAAGGAGCTGTTGCACATCACACCTATGGCTGACACTAATGCCACTCTGCTACATTTAAAAACCAACGCCAGGATGTTGGTGTATATAATTTGATCAAACCATATTGTGCCAGGCCTGGTTCACGTGGGTCACTACACAATCTCCACAATTTTGTCGGTCAGCGACCATCAACCCAGCAAAGCGTGCACAAACAGGGAAGGGAGGCCACAGAATGGCCCTGCACAAAAAAATCCAAAGCCCCCCCCCCCCCCCCCCCAAAAAATGTATATCTTTCTGTTTGGACCATTTCCCCCCCCCCCCCCCCCCCCCCCCCCCCCAAGCGTTTGTGGTTAAGTTCTTGACTTTGCCAATATAGCTTGGCTTTTTGTAGGTTATGGAGTGAACCCCCCCCTTTTACATCTATCGGGCTGGGTCTTTTCTGTTTGCACAGGCGGGCAGTGAGGAGACAAGCAATAAGACATCCCACAAAGATTGTGAAGGATAAGGGCCCAACAAAGGCCACCACCACCAGACTGGTGTACCAGATCTTCGACACCTTCTTCTCTGAACAGATTGAGAACAACGATGAGAAGGAGAACAACAAGCGCAGACGTTGTGGAGTATGTGAGGTAAGGACACAGTAGTATGATGCGACTACTCTTATAATATCTCATGATAGAGCAATCGGGGAATTTATTGCTAATGCTGTATGTTCATCCAGGTATGCCAGCAGCCGGACTGTGGCAAATGTAAAGCTTGCCAGGACATGTTGAAGTTTGGAGGAACCGGCCGCAACAAGCAGGCTTGTCTGCAGAGAAGGTATGGACATGATGGATATCCTATAAATTCTGACCCACCTTCCCCCTACTTCAACACATCCTGACTTCACACTCCCTCTTAGGTGTCCAAACTTGGCTGTTAAGGAGGCAGATGAAGATGAGGAGGTGGACGACAATATCCCTGAAATGCCTTCTCCTAAGAAGATCCTACAGGGCCGCAAGAAGAAACAGGAGAAAAAGAACAGAATCTCTTGGCGTGGGGACCCTGTCAAGGTAAGAAACATGACTTGTTACATATGAGGTACATGAGCTTCCAGACAGAACTTCTAACAGGCTTCTCTTTTATTAAGACTGAAGGGAAGAAGGAATACTATCTTAGGGTGTCGATCGATGACGAAATCTTGGAGGTTGGTGACTGTGTATCCGTGAGCCCTGATAATCCCACAGAGCCTCTGTATCTGGCAAGGTTTGTACTGTATAGGATGTTGGGATACCTGTAGATAAAATGGCTTCACAAAGTGTCCTGAAAGATCTTAACTATACACTCTGAATACACTCTGAAGACCATTACTGCATGACATTCCTACAGTACTTTTAGTTGGATAACAAAATGACTATCTTAATATATCCACAACCAGAGAATGGTGGCACTACTGCTCCCAGCAATCCTCTTGCTCACAGTCCGTAAACAGCAATAAAATCAGGTGGTGCTAGCTTCAAAAAAATATAGGCACATATATAGTGTTGCAAGCAGAGAAGGAAGATTAAACTGCACTCACCCGTTTAAATTTTCTTCATCTTTATTAGCACATCGTAGTAAAAGTTGGACAAGGTGCAGATGCCATGGAGGTGAGGTTACAGGCTGTTTTACGCCCTTACGGCGCTTCTTCGGACCAACCTCCGTTGGTCCGTAGAAGCGCCGTAAGGGCGTGGAACACCCTGTAACCTCGCCTCCATGGCGTCTGCCGCCGCTGTGTCTGCACCTTGTCTAACTTTTACTACGATGTGCTAATAAAGATGAAGAAAATTTAAACGGGTGAGTGCAGTTTAATCTTCCTTCTCTGCTTGCAACACCTAGATCTTAAGGTTGCCATACTCGTGACTATAGTCACAGCTGTCCCTTTTATACACATGAATGTTCAGCTCAATCGACTGTTCAGCTCAATCGACTGTTCATGTGGTCTGAAGAGACCAGTTTAGATGACTTTAAACAGAAGGATCCAATTGCTGACATACAACATGCCCAATCCTTAATTCAGACGGACCTCAAATATTTATCCAGTCCTAGTTTGCCCCATGACTAAAGTCCTGTTCAGTGTTCATGCCGTCTACAAGGCTCACAATTGCTTTCCTTGTTCTTTAGGATTACATCCATGTGGGAAGATGCCAATGGTCCCATGTTTCACGCACACTGGTTCTGCCTGGGTACAGACACAGTCCTGGGAGCCACTTCCGATCCTTTGGAGCTTTTCCTTGTGGATGAATGTGAGGACATGCAGCTGTCTTACATTCATGGCAAGGTTAATGTCATTTACAAGGCTCCATCAGAAGACTGGTTCATGGAGGTCAGTAAAGAACCCATCCCCCGTATATAGCATTTACTGACAGCTTCATATGTGGATTTGACTCTCCTTTGTCTAAACTTAGGGTGGTTTAGACCATGACAACATTGTAGTGGAAGATGATGGAAAGTCTTACTACTACCAGTTGTGGTATGATCCGGAGTATGCCCGTTTTGAGACTCCACCAAAGGTGCAGCCGGCGGAGGACAACAAGTACAAGTAAGTTCATGCTCATCTGCTGACGTCTCATCTGATAAACTAAGAGCCATTACTTACATAACCTTTACGTCTTAGGTTCTGTACCAGCTGTGCCCGGCTAGCGGAAATAAGGCAGAGGGAGATGCCCAGGGTCTTCGACATTGCTGACGATTTTGATGGAAAAGTTTGCTACAGTCTGGCCACAAAGAACGGCATCCAATACAAGATTGGTGATGGCGTCTTACTCCTGCCAGATGCTTTCACCTTCAGGTATACGACCAACAAGCTAGTGCTGAGCCCTTAAGTTAACACTGTTATAGAAGTAACCTTGGTCACATGTAGCTCTTGTATTGAGGGCCCATAGTCCTGTAAAGTGGACCCCAAATGTCGCTTTCTCAGACCAGTGCTTTGGGGAAATGAGACCTCACCAGCTTCTAGAATGAGTCAGGAGATTCACTCAGCTGTGTGCTCTCTCCTTGCTGTCTCCAGAAGACATGTTCTCCATAAAGTCTATGGACTTCTGACACTTCATCCTTTTTTATCCTAGTGTAAAACTGGGCAGTCCTGTGAAAAGGTCTCACAAGAAGGATGATGTAGATGAGGATCTGTACCCTGAGTATTACCGCAAGTCCTCTGACTACATCAAGGGCAGCAACTTGGATGCCCCAGAGCCATACAGACTAGGCCGCATCAAGGAAATCTACTGCAACAAGAGAAGCAATGGAAAACCCAATGAATCTGACATCAAACTGCGGGTGTACAAGTTTTACAGGTAATGTGGTTCTGTAAGGTGCTGTGCAAGTCTTCCAGACACCAACAAGAAAACCCATAGCAGCTTTCACTGTGCCGGTTGTAATAAATCTAGATTCCGGTTCCTGTTCTGACAACCTATCTGACTCTCTATTGCAGGCCTGAGAATACTCATAAGGGACTGAAGGCTAGTTACCATTCAGACATTAACATGGTGTACTGGAGCGAGGAGGAAGCCACAGTGGACTTCAAAGACGTGCAGGGTCGGTGTTCTGTGGAATATGGTGAAGATTTGACCGAGTCTATTCAGGAATACTCAGCTGGAGGGGCAGACAGGTTCTACTTCCTAGAGGTAAATGGATATACTGTGCTCTGCAAATGGAAACTATTGCAGTTTTAAAGGTTACCCAGGATTAGAAAAACTGCTTTCAAAAAAACAGCACCACCGCTGTCCTCAGTGTATTTAAATTAATCTGCATTCACTTCAATGGAACTGGGCTGCAATACCACATAAAGTGAAGACATGAGTGGTGCTGTTTCTGAAAGTCATTTTAAGCTGTCAGGGAAAATAAGTATATTGCAAGATGCAGGTCCCTGCTCTGTTACAATCTTTAGATCAAGGGCTTTCCAGCCCTCCAAAGAAGTCAGTGGGAGTTATGAAAACTAACTTGCTGGATTTTGCAGTTTTGATTTCTAGACCATCTCTAACCAAATGGGACCTTGATCTGGAGGTAGGTGCAGGTCCCAGAGGTTGGGCACACTAAAGGCTCATCCTGTGGGTATGCTATGTGTCCCATATGGATTCTTGGTGTCTTGCCTGCTGTATTTTCCTAATTTACACTTGCGTAAAGCATTGGTCATTGGTCCTCAACTGCAATCTGTCCTATCATGCTGCTTTTTGAGGACCTTCAATAGTGGTGCCTTTTATTACTGAGGGGTTAGAATTGTCTATTGAATAGTTGGTACTAAAATTAAAACACTCCACAGCTGTGTCTTGTGCAACTACAACTCTCAGTTCTCAGCATAAGCTGTAGACTGCGTTGCAGGTGGTGGTCTGTAAGTCCGATGTACGGTACAGACCATAACTTTAGTACCCTATGTTTCAGGCTTACAATGCAAAAGCTAAGAGCTTCGAAGATCCACCTAACCATGCCCGTAGCTCTATGAACAAAGGCAAGGGGAAGGGCAAAGGAAAAGGTAAGATCATGTGTCTTGTGTCCTCAACTTTGGTTGTAACTTCAATATGCCAAGAGTTACCCACAAAGTGGATATATGGAGTCTACATGCTCCAAAACTTGTTCAGCCTCAAACTAAACTATCTCCATCACTTGCAGGAAAGGGAAAAATGTCGTCTGCACAGTCCGAAGATGAAAAGAGAGCGGAGGATCACCTACCTAAACTCCGCACTCTGGATGTGTTTTCCGGCTGTGGTGGTCTGTCTGAAGGCTTCCATCAAGCAGGTAACGCAAGAATCGTTTTTTTTTGTTTTTTTTTTACCACAAAGTCTTTACTCTGATACTCATAGACTCCCTTTTTTCTGAAATTTCAGGCATATCTGAGACTAAGTGGGCCATAGAGATGTGGGACCCGGCTGCACAAGCCTTCAGGCTGAACAATCCAGGGACAACAGTGTTCACTGAGGACTGTAACGTCCTGCTGAAGCTGGTCATGTCAGGGGAGAAGACCAACTCTCTGGGCCAGCGGCTGCCTCAGAAGGGCGATGTGGAGATGTTGTGCGGAGGCCCGCCCTGTCAAGGCTTCAGCGGGATGAACAGGTTCAACTCCAGAACTTACTCAAAGTTCAAAAACTCCTTGGTGGTTTCATATCTCAGGTGAGTAGTTGGTGTAAGATGCTTGTATATAGTCTCTGACCTTGGGCAGGTCTAGGAAATGCACACTACTTGCCGTATGACTGTCCACACAGAGCAATTAATACATCTTTAGAAACTATGGTTTCTTGTCTCCATTGTGACCAATTCTCCTACATGTGTTTTAGTTACTGTGACTATTACCGACCCAAATTCTTCCTGCTGGAAAACGTCAGGAACTTTGTATCATTCAAGAGTTCTATGGTGCTGAAACTAACCTTGCGCTGTCTTGTCCGCATGGGATACCAGTGTACCTTTGGAGTGTTGCAGGTAAAATCTTACCCATTCCATAGTCTGCTTTATCAGTACGCTACCATGGGCTTTTGGGTAAAATACATGGACTAGTTGCAGCCTTGAGATCCAGGCAACTTAACGTGCCCAGTCAAACCTGGCGGTGCGGACATGCCATACCAAGTTGGCTATTCAGTCTTACAGTTTCTATATGAAAAAAAATAATGGGAACATCAGAGCTATAGGATTAAAAATACATGTTTACTAGGAAGGCCACAGGTTGCTTGTGTTAAAGGGATTGTTAGGCTTGGAAAGAGGACTTTTGCTTGGCTGTGGGTTTGCAGTTCTCTTCAGTCAATGGAGCTGAAGTGTAATACCACACAGCCTGAGGACAAGGTTTGCACTGTTGGGGGGGGGGGGGGGGGGGGAAGCACAGCTACTTTTTGCAAACTCTGGATAATCCCTTCGAAACCTACATTAAATGTTTGTAGAATGGCTCACTTATCTTCTGCATATGTCCCTATAGGCCGGTCAGTATGGTGTGGCCCAGACTCGTAGAAGAGCCATCGTCCTTGCAGCCGCACCTGGAGAGAAGCTGCCCATGTTCCCTGAGCCCTTGCATGTCTTTGCACCCCGTGCCTGCCAGTTAAGTGTTGTGGTGGATGAGAAGAAATACGTCAGCAACATTACAAGGTGACATATACAGCATGGTTCCTGTGTGGGCTTGTGTAACTTGCTCTTAGTCATTTATCCTCTAACTTCTTCCTTTCTGACTATATACAGAACAAACTCCAGTCTCTTCAGAACCATCACAGTGCGGGATACTATGTCTGACCTGCCTGAGATCCGTAATGGAGCCTCTGCCCTTGAAATATCTTATAATGGCGAGCCACAGTCCTGGTTCCAGAGACAGATTCGGGGCTCGCAGTATCAGCCAATCCTCAGGGATCATGTGTGCAAGGTGAGTACAGTGTATCCAATACATTACTTTATACCATTGTGTGCTCAGACCCAGCAGTATGTTCTATATACTATAGCTAGTCCCTGGCTGGTCAGAGTGGGTGTACACATGGTCATAATATCCAATCTCCTCAGGACATGAGCGCCCTGGTAGCTGCCAGAATGAGACACATACCCCTCGCACCTGGCTCAGACTGGCGAGATCTCCCAAACATCGAGGTTCGCCTATCCGATGGCACAACCACCCGCAAGCTACGGTACACTCACAGTGACAAGAAGAATGGCCGCAGCAGTACTGGAGCTCTAAGGGGAGTCTGTTCCTGTGCTGAAGGTATGGAGGTGTCCAATGTCTGTCATAAGAGAAGGTAGTCTGGACACTGCTGTACTGATGTCTGGTCTCTTTTTAGGTAAACAGTGTGACCCTGCAGACCGTCAGTTCAACACACTCATTCCCTGGTGCCTGCCTCACACCGGTAACCGGCACAATCACTGGGCAGGCTTGTATGGCAGGTTGGAATGGGACGGCTTCTTCAGCACCACAGTTACTAACCCTGAGCCCATGGGTAAACAGGTACGGTTACTGTGCTGGACAGGTGAAATACATGTCTGCACTTACAGGATCCTGAGTGAACTTTGTCCTCTGGTTCTTCCAGGGCCGCGTCCTTCATCCAGAACAGCACCGTGTGGTAAGTGTACGAGAATGCGCCCGATCTCAAGGCTTCCCAGACACCTACAGACTGTTTGGAAACATCTTGGACAAACACAGACAGGTAAGAGACTATTACAAGCGACTTCCTGACGATAACTTCACAAACCATTGAATACTCATCCATCTTGATGCTGGTTTTCAGGTTGGCAATGCTGTGCCTCCTCCGCTGTCTAAAGCAATTGGCTTGGAGGTCAAGGCCTGCGTCATGGCAAAGCTCAAAGAGAAAGAAACAGGTGAGTTCATGGCAGCACCTCAAGTATATAGGAAGCAGAGGGACAAACACATAGCATATCTTGTGACATGGGGGGGGGGGGGATCTGTATATTGGTGAAATATATAACTTACGCTCGTTAACTTTGACCTTCTTGTTTGCAGACGTTGTAAAGCAGGAGAAGATGGAGATGGATTAACCTCCTGGGGAATGCTCTACCTCTACCGCACTTCTAGGTCCATCCTTTATTTTATTTCCTACATCTGTGCACTGCAGACAGGCGCTCGGTTCAGCACTACTTGTGGCCTTATCCGGCTTTTTAGCTGGACTCGAGCGTTTTGATAACATTTGTTTTTATTACAAACCATCTTTTATTCTATGTACTGCGTTTTATCCACTTTGTATTTGTGGAGATCTATTAAGTAGGTTTTATATGTTGTAATATTTCCAATAAAAAAAAACTTGTACTGAAATCTTTTTGTATTAAGCGGTTTCAGTTTACTTGAGTGATCCCTTTGTAAAGCAAGCAATTCACTGATGCAATACTACAACTCATAGCATACTTTTATAGCTGCAGATTTAAAGGTGTTTGTTTATCCAGCATTACAAAAACATAGCCACTTTCTTCCAGAGACAGCACCGCTCTCGTCTCTGAATGGAGCTTAATTACAAATCACACCTGACGAAGAGTGGTGCTGTCTCTGGAATAAAGTGACCTTGTTTTTCTAATGCTGGATAACCCCTTTAAGGGGGCGTAGACCACTGAGGTCTTTGGTCAGCACCCCTGTCTCTGCACTCATGAAGGCATGACACCTAGTAGAGATGAGAACTTACAGTAATGAAGCGCTTTTCTCTCTGCAATCTACTCATTACCTGCTTCCAAATGACTGAGGCTTCTCCCTGGGTGCTGGGGAAAAGCCGTATCCAGTCCTGGGAAGCCTCCCAGTTTGCCCGGGCTGGTTCCAGCTTTTCCCAGCAGTCAGTCAAATGGAAGCAGCTGAGTAGATTGCGCAGAGTGAAGCGCTTTATTACTGTAAACTTACTCATCCCGAAGAAAACAATACATAAGTACATAAGTACACAGCAATTCTGTAACACTAGCACAGATCTGTATACACAAACGATCCCTGGGAGACTGACATATGTGCGTGTCAGACACTTATTTGGGTAAATTAGCTGACAATACTTACTAAGACAATAAATGGCAAGGCTATAGCCATGGCTGTCCAGAGAGCTAAAGGGTCCAGCAAAACCACAATTCCCATTATGCCCGGACAGCTAAAGCTTTGGCCGTCCAGGCATGATGGGAAATGTAGTATTGCAACAGCTGGAGGGCCGCAGTTTAGAGCACCCATGAGTTAAAAGGTTGGGGTCTGTTTACACACAGATTATCTGACAGATATCTGCCAGATTTTTGCAGCCAAAAGCAGAAATGAATTTGAAAAAAAGAGAAGCCTCAGTCTTTATGACCTGTTCCCTGTTTATAGTCCATTCCTGCCTTTGGCTGCAAAAAATCTGTCAGATAAACTGTGTGTAAACAGACCCTTACTCTAGCTAATTAAGCAGAGGGGGGATTACATCAGTTTTTCCTCAGCTCCAGTCCCCCAACAGCATATGATTTCAGGATATCCCACATAGAGAACAGTTGTGCTGATACCTGATTCAGAGACTGTATCACTTGTGAGACCTTAGAGGAAGAACACGACCTGTTGGAGAGACTTGGGCTGGAATTGAAGAAAAAATACAAAATTACAAGGCTGGTTACTTTCCACTTTAGCCATCTAACCCCTCAAAGGAATGGTTGAATGATGCGATGTACAGATCTTGGAAGTCATGAGGAACTGGAAAATGTGCATAACCTTTTACTAAGGTAACATTAGTGGAAGATTCTGGTTGTGACTTTCAACTTTCCATGGAAACAATTGCATATACCATGGTACAGTGCAAATTATGTGTCTCTAGGTTTGTCTATCGACACGGAGAAAAATATCCACTTACCACAAGTATTGAAAGAGTTTGTCTGAACTCCTGTGCATTAGGTTGTCACATCTGCCTGCAATATAGCCCCACTACTGCTAATAACATTATGGCCAAAATTATGACCCCTCAATTGCATTCAAGAGCATGAGGGAAATGACCTGAAGAGGGTTTTTTTTATATATACTTAGATGATGAACTTGCTGGTGAAGGGGTATTGATTCATATTTACACGTTTTGAAAGGATTTGTTCCTCCTTGTATGGGGCAATTGCCATCTTGTCTTCCTTTTGGGCGAACTCGGGTTATGGGCGGTGTATGTAATCTCCTTAACTTCATTAACTATAAAGAACTTGGCGGTTACACAAGGCGCTGTCTGGGATGCCACATCAGCATATGGGATTTCTGGCCTGGTCACCCTCAGGATTTCACTAACCGCAGTGATCAGATCCGTACGTAGCATCACTATTTAGAACACCATCTGTGGGCGAGCATACTAAGGAACTGATGGAAATATCTGCACCTCTAATGTGATTTGGGGGGCCCCCCTTAGTTCTAGCGTCACTAGTCTGACCTTGTGGGACCAGTTTAGGTCTGTTCTATTATCCTTGTACCTCAGTGCACAAAGTAAGGCCCATAAAGGCATGGAGAGGGTCCTGACTTGTACCCTACCCAACACATTTGGCATTAAAGGGGTACTCCAGCGGGGGGGGGGGGGGGGGGGCACTTTTTTGCTGGGACGTCCACTCACCTCCCCGGTTCCAGCGGCGGGTCCCACATCACGGTGCACCGGTTCCTGGCCGCTTCCGGGTGTCTGACGCGGGCCCGAGACTATGCTGGTCCCAGCAAAAAAGTTCCCCCCACGCTGGAGTACCCCTTTAACAAGAATGTAGACTGCAAGCCTGAGGTCAGCCCCAGTGTCTAACCTCACCAATACTCTTCTGGGTGAGATTCCCACAGACACCTCCAATATCTTAGTGGCTGTGCAGGCATGCTGGGAGTTGTAGTTTTGCTGCAGTTGGAGACCCACAGGTGTACAAGGGGGACATGGTGTGGTCTGGGTACCAATGGCAGGACCCTCAGGAGTGTGGGCTATGCTGCCAATGACAGGACCCTCAGGAGTGTAGGCTATGCTACCAATGACAGGACCCTCAGGAGTGTGGGCTATGCTGCCAATGACAGGACCCTCAGGAGTGTGGGCTATGCTACCAATGACAGGACCCTCAGGAGTGTGGGCTATGCTACCAATGACAGGACCCTCAGGAGTGTGGGCTATGCTACCAATGACAGAACCCTCAGGAGTGTGGGCTATGCTACCGATGGCAGGACCTTCAGGAGTGTGGGCTATGCTACCAATGGCAGGACCCTCAGGAGTGTGGGCTATGCTACCAATGGCAGGACCCTCAGGAGTGTGGGCTATGCTACCAATGGCAGGACCCTCAGGAGTGTGGGCTATGCTACCAATGGCAGGACCCTCAGGAGTGTGGGCTATGCTACCAATGACAGAACCCTCAGGAGTGTGGGCTATGCTACCGATGGCAGGACCTTCAGGAGTGTGGGCTATGCTACCAATGGCAGGACCCTCAGGAGTGTGGGCTATGCTACCAATGGCAGGACCCTCAGGAGTGTGGGCTATGCTACCAATGGCAGGACCCTCAGGAGTGTGGGCTATGCTACCAATGACAGGACCCTCAGGAGTGTGGGCTATGCTACCAATGGCAGGACCCTCAGGAGTGTGGGCTATGCTACCAATGGCAGGACCCTCAGGAGTGTGGGCTATGCTACCAATGGCAGGACCCTCAGGAGTGTGGGCTATGCTACCAATGACAGGACGCCCAGGAGTGTGGACTATACTACCAATGGCAGGACCCTCAGCAGTGTGGGCTATGCTACCAATGACAGGACCCTCAGGAGTGTGGGCTATGCTACCAATGGCAGGACCCTCAGGAGTGTGGGCTATGCTACCAATGGCAGGATCCTCAGGAGTGTGGGCTATGCTACCAATGACAGGACCCTCAGGAGTGTGGGCTATGCTACCAATGGCAGGACCCTCAGGAGTGTGGGCTATGCTACCAATGACAGGACCCTCAGGAGTGTGGGCTATGCTACCAATGGCAGGACCCTCAGGAGTGTGGGCAATGGCTGGCATGGGGTCTTGGTGCTGCTGTAGCTATAATAACCAGGGGGGAGGTTCTTGGTGCCAGTATCCATGTACAAGTCATGGAGATTTATCAAACATGGTGTAAAGTGAAACTGGCTCAGTTGCCCCTAGCAACCAATCAGATTCCACCTTTCATTCCTCACAGACTCTTTGGAAAATGAAGGTGGAATCTGATTGGTTGCTAGGGGCAACTGAGTCAGTCTCACTTTACACCATGTTTGATATATCTCCCCCTGTGTGTTGACTATCACATATAATTAGGGTGCAAAGGACTGTCAGAGCCTCACACCTTATAGAGGTTATACCAATGCTGCTACACTGACATGATGGAGACATTGAAAAGTTGCAGAAAAAGAAACAATGATTAAGCTTTAGTTATACAATATAAACAGATCATTGGTGGAGGGACCAGCTATCACGTGACCAGCTCGTTCTCGTCCCGGTCGCTGTCATGTGACTAAGTCCTCCACTACCACAGAAAAGTATAGCCGGCAGCTAGAGCGGCGCCGGAAGTGTGCGTCTCTCCTCTTCCTCTAAAGTGAATTGCGGCTTAGTCTTTCTCTTCAACTTCCGGCGGCGCCATCAACGCGGACAGAGCCATGCCGACCGGAGACTACGAGTAAGTAGCCGGGGAGGGGAAGATGAAGCTTCCGCCGGGATGAGTATACACGGTGGGGGAGACAGATGGGGGTGTAATAGCGGAGTCCTACAGCGGGGGAGGGTACACGGTCATAGGCCGGAGAGGAGTGCTGCCCGAGGGGAGACATACGGGAGGAGGAGGAGGCACCAGAAGCTTCTCATCAGGCGGCACTTGTGGCCTCTATTGTTATATATGTTATCAGTACTGATCCTGTATTATACCCCAGAGCTGCACTCACTATTCTGCTGGTGGGGTCACTGTGTGTATACATTACATTACTGATCCTGTATTATATACCCCAGAGCTGCACTCACTATTCTGCTGGAGGGGTCACTGTGTGTATACATTACATTACTGATCCTGTATTATATACCCCAGAGCTGCACTCACTATTCTGCTGGTGGGGTCACTGTGTGCATACATTACATTACTGATCCTGTATTATATACCCCAGAGCTGCACTCACTATTCTGCTGGAGGGGTCACTGTGTCCATACATTACTTTACTTATCCTGTATTATATACCCCAGAGCTGCACTCACTATTCTGCTGGTGGGGTCACTGTGTGTATACATTACATTACTGATCCTGTATTATATACCCCAGAGCTGCACTCACTATTCTGCTGGAGGGGTCACTGTGTCCATAC
Organism: Dendropsophus ebraccatus; assembly: GCF_027789765.1. Lineage (NCBI taxonomy): Eukaryota > Metazoa > Chordata > Amphibia > Anura > Hylidae > Dendropsophus > Dendropsophus ebraccatus. The sequence continues at coordinate 210,315,324 of NC_091454.1, read as the reverse complement.
ATTACATTACTGATCCTGTATTATATACCCCAGAGCTGCACTCACTATTCTGCTGGTGGGGTCACTGTGTGTATACATTACATTACTGATCCTGTATTATATACCTCAGAGCTGCACTCACTATACTGCTGGTGGGGTCACTGTGTACATACATTACATTACTGATCCTGTATTATACCCCAGAGCTGCACTCACTGTTCTGCTGGTGAGGTCACCATGTACATACATTACTGATCCTGTATTATACCCCAGAGCTGCACTCACTGTTCTGCTGGTGAGGTCACCATGTACATACATTACTGATCCTGTATTATACTCCAGAGCTGCACTCACTATTCTGCTGGTGGGGTCACTGTGTACATACATTACATTACTGATCCTAAGTTACATCCTGTATTATACTCCAGAGCTGCACTCACTATTCTGCTGGTGGGGTCACTGTGTACATACATTACATTACTGATCCTGAGTTACATCCTGTATTATACTCCAGAGCTGCACTCACTATTCTGCTGGTGAGGTCACGGTGTACATATATTACATTATACTTCAGAGCTGCACTCACTATTCTGCTGGTGGGGTCACTGTGTACATACATTACTGTACTGGATTATACAGGTGGGATATAGGCTTCCTCAGACTCCTAGAAACAATATCTCTTTACCCTATTACCCCAGTATATAGAGCGGGGCCAGTATCTATACATATATACACTGTATACTAGCTGTATATTAGGACGTTATTGATGACTATATCAGTATGATGCAGCACAGTGCAGTCACAGTACAGCGGTGAGTGGGTCTGTGTGGGGTAACACACTTGTCTTCTCTGTTACAGCTCCAAGCCCAGCTGGGCTGACCAGGTGGAGGAAGAAGGAGAAGAAGATGTGGAGCCCTTAAGTCCGGCCATCGAGAAGGATCATGGATCCTGTGAGTATAACCCATATAGCGGTCCAGTGTTACTGTCCGCACACAGCGCTCTGCAAGTTATTGTTACATTGGGCAGAGACGTTCTCCAGGATACTTCATGTTCCCTCTAAGCCTAGTGTATGGAGGTCGGGAGCAGGGAACGGGTTACTGTCGGGAGCTCTGGAAGTCTGGAAAAACAGCGCCACCCTTGTCCTCAGGTCATGTGTGGTATTACAATGCAGCTCCATTCACTTCAATGGAATGGAGCTACAATAACACACCCAATCTGAGGACAGAAGTGGCGCTGTTTCAGGAAGGTAGTGGCCATATTTTTCGAAGCAGTAAATGTGTGACAATAGCGCCCCCTCTGGCACAGCTTTAAAGGACTTGTTGGTATAACCTGTGATCTCCCGTAGTTGTCCTGGACACTCCTCGAGAAGTCGTCAATGGAAACATAAAGACCATCACAGAGTACAAGCTGGATGAAAACGACAAGAAGATTAAGGTGGGTGCGGGGGTGGTCGCTTATCTCCTTACAGACCGTCCCCACATCAGTCACATGGTCACCACTGGGATCTGTGTCTGGTCACATGGTCACCACTGGGATCTGTGTCTGGTCACATGCTCCGGGGGTGGGGAGCACAATCTGCAGGCCACATGCAGCCCCGCCCTGGTGCACAGAGGCATCATGCAGCCAGCAGTGACTGTGCAACTATCGCACAGGTGATTTTAAGAAACTTTGTAATTGGGTTTATTAGGCAAATATGCCATTATCTGCATTCAAAAAGACTTTCCCCAGGTCCCCCCCTCCCTCCTCTCTCTCATTCACTGCACATTATCAGGAAATCTCCACTCTTTTACAGTTGGGCCCTGTCTGTTCTATGGAGAGGGGAGGGGGGAGGAGGGAGATTAGTTGCCAGCAGAGAACAAAGGATTACACAGTGGGAGCTGTGTGAAAGCCGGTATTCAGAGGAGTGAGAGGTCAGTGCTGACTTCAGAGGAGATAGCCCAGTGATGTAGCTATAAATTAACTCTTTGTTGTCCTGTTTTGGTGCCTGATCTCCCTCCACCCTTCCCCTCTCCATAGAGAACAATGAAAGCAGAGGGGAGAGCTTCAGACTGCTTTTTCATGATAAAAATGCGTTTTTCGGCTAATAAACCCATCATCCCTGGACAACCAGAGCTTTAGCTTGGAAATTGTATCTTGGGAATTGTAGTTTTGAAACATCTGTAGGCACAGCAGTTTGCTTCTATGTCCCTCTTGTCTCCTACCTCTTATCCTCATTACCTTTCCTGTGTAGTTGGTAGTTAGATCCTTGGGCTAATCTGCCAGTTTGGTGCAGTGGGGGCAGAGCTACCGACCCCCGGAGCACTGACCTGTCCCTGGCCGAGTGGTAAAACATAATTTTATATTTATACAAAACTGCAAGGGGTTAAAACCCATGATGGGGCGTATCTCTAATGTGGCGTCTGTTCAAGGAGAGTGGTGTGGTCGCCGGCAGACACTAGGGGTCACTGTTGTGCTTCATTTGAGCTCCAGGTTCTGTCTCCTTTTATGTCATCCCAGTTGGCGGATGTATCTGGAAAGAAGCGGCACCATACACACCTGATCACTCGTGGAATCTTTTATCAGCAGGATCAGTCACGTTGTAGCCGTCTCCTTATATCTGCTCCCTCTCTCTTATAGATTATCCGCACCTTTAAAATTGAGACCCGTAAAGCTTCCAAAGTGGTGGCTCGCAGGAAGGTGAGTGCAGAGATGAACGTCCCCTCAGTAGTAGCTGATCCTGGGATCAGACCTTGATTGTCCCTCTCTTTGCCTGTTTTCAGAATTGGAAGAAGTTTGGGAATTCTGAATATGACCCACCTGGGCCTAATGTGGCCACCACCACGGTCAGCGATGATGTGCTGATGACCTTTATCACCAGTAAGGAGGTGAGAGCCCTGAGACCATACTAGCTAAGCAGACACTATCTATTAGCAGCACCAAAGATTTGCCACCAGCTTCCCCTACAGCGGCCTCTACTGGGGAAATCTGGTATTGCATGGCTGCCATTCATATAACAGATGACTGCTCAGAGGATACCTGCACAGGATGAGATGCTTTTGACTCAGAGGGGGGAGGGCTGTCCCAATACTGTATAGTTTTGAACATGGAAGCATTATCTCTCTCCTCTTCTCCCCCCTCCCCCCTTGCAGTCTATGGTTATCACTTTCCCAGGTTCTCCTTGGTTAGATGACTACATAATGTTGGATTCTGAGCATCTTCCATGCTCTGTGTATGGACTCTGGCTTCCCCCATGGTGCCTGTGTAGCTTAGAGCTTGACCTCAAGTTATCTGTTCTTTCAGGACCTGAATAACCAGGAAGAGGAAGACCCGATGAACAAGCTGAAGGGTCAGAAGATTGTGTCTTGCAGAATTTGCAAGGGAGACCATTGGACCACAAGATGTCCCTACAAAGACACTCTGGGTCCCATGCAGAAGGAGCTGGCCGAGCAGCTGGGGCTTTCCACAGCCGACAAGGAGAAGGTGCCCGGGGCTGGTATGTGTTACGCCCGCCTAGAGGGGATATTCATCCCCCTTTATTTAGGTTCAGCAGACCCTGTAGTAAAGGAAATGTAGGAATACACCGCGCCTATTGATGATCATCCTACTCTCAATCCCATGTTCTTGGCTTTTCCACAGAACCTGAACCAGCACAGGCGCCAGTGAGCAAGACTGGAAAATATGTTCCACCCAGCCTGAGAGATGGAGGAAGCCGGAGAGGAGAGTCCATGCAGCCGAACCGCAGAGGTACAGAAAGAAGGGGGGCTCCAGAAGCTTGTCCTCTTATCACTGCACACTCTGATTGGCTGACGGCACATCCATGCTTGGTTTGGCCAAGTATCCAATAAGTGTCAATGGGAGAGGGGAATAAGCTGCTGCCAGGCCTCACGCTTTGTATATTGGGAACAAAAGGATTGCGCATTAAAACTTAACATGCCCAATCTCATCCCCCCCCCCCCCCCCCCCATGCTTCTCTAATCAGACGGTGTCTCCCAGATTATGAAGAACCCCTAACTCTTGCTACTCTCCCATTTTCCCTGCCAATAAATGACATTGTCCCTGCACATCTGCAAGGGTCAGGACACGTCCTGTGAATCAGAGGTAACCGCCTGCTTATCTGTATTCTCTCCTCAGCTGATGACAATGCTACTATCCGTGTAACCAACTTATCTGAAGATACACGAGAAACCGACCTCCAGGAGCTCTTCAGGCCTTTTGGATCCATCTCTCGTATCTACCTGGCTAAGGACAAAACTACCGGACAGTCGAAGGTAACCAAATGTTAAAAGCATTTTCAGTCAGGTTATGTTAGCACTTTCCGTACTTTTGTCCATAATTGCGGATCCAGAATTAGAAAAAGCTATTACTTTCTTAAAAAAGAAACAGCGCTACCCCTGTGTGTGATATTACAGTTCAGCTACATTGAATTTATTAAAACTGCTGAAAACCCCCACTCGGCTGAGGACAAGAGAGGCGCTGTGTCTGGATGAGAGAAACACTGAAAGACCGTGCTGTTCACAACGCACAGCCTGGGGGTTGTTCCAGCCATGTATCAGTGCCTCAGCAGGCGTAACATATTGGTCTAAAGTTCCTTTTGCTGTGTGCTATCTGCCAAAGTTTTTGCTCATTTCAAGCCAACATTGTGGTACATAGTGCACCAAAAAGAACCATAATGTGCTTTACCTGACAAGGGGGTGGGGCTTATCAGTTATCAGTGGGGCTTTTACCTAAAGTAAGCAAGTTTTTAAATGGTCTAGACTTAAAGGGGTACTCCAGCGGGGTGGCACTTTTTTGCTGGGACCGGGAAGGAGGTGGCCGAGGGAAAAGACGTCCACTCACCTCCCCGGTTCCAGCAGCGGGTCCTGCATCGCGGCGCTTCAGTTCCCGGTTGCTTCCGGGTGTCTTGACGCGGGCCCGAGACATGACGTCTTAGGTCCGCTTAGCAACTCAGTGGAGGAGGCGGGATCTGAGCGGACTTAAAACAGATTCCGCCTCCTTCACTGAGTGGCTGAGTGGATCTGAGACGTCATGTCTCGGGCCCGCGTCAGACACCCGGAAGCAGCCGGGCACCGAAGCCGGGCACTTCATGCCTGGAAGAGAGGCCAGGGACAACACCATGAGGGCGATTGCTCTTCTCCATAAAGCCAGATCTCTTGACATGCCTTTAATGCTACTATCTACGGACGCGGAGAAGGCATTTGATAGAGTTAGTTGGCCCTTTATGGTGGAGTCCCTGCAATATTCAGGCTTGGGCCCGAAGTTCCTGCAATGGGTCTCGGCATTGTATAGTAGGCCAACTGCGCGGGTCAGGGTGAATGGCCTCCTGTCTGATGAATTCCCCATTAAAAACGGCACCAGGCAGGGGTGCCCGCTCTCCCCATTGATTTTCATACTTACGCTGGAGCCTCTCCTTTGCCACATACGAGCTAATGTGGACGTGGGGGGGATACCGGTGGGTGGACATACTCATAAAATTGCTGCCTATGCAGATGACCTGCTATTTTTTGTGTCCAACCCTTCGGTGTCCCTCCCCTCCCTCATGAGGGAACTGGATGAATACGCTCATGTTTCCAACTTTAAAATAAATTTTTCCAAATCTGAGGCGATGAGTGTGGGGCTCGCGGACAGGACAGCGGTGACATTGCGGGAGTCTTTTAACTTCAAGTGGGCCAGAGAGGCGATTAAATACCTGGGGATCCTGCTTCCTTCTGACCTGCGTAAGCTATATTCCCTAAATTTCCCCCCAATGCTCTCCAAATTACAGTCTCAGTGTGCCGTGTGGACCAGGGGGTATTTCTTCTGGTTTGGTAGATGCGCCATTTTTAAAATGTCCCTGCTACCCCGTCTTCTCTACCTCTTCCAATGTGTGCCGGTCAACATCCCCAACTCCTACTTCAAAGCGCTCACGTCTCTACAAATACGCTTTATCTGGAATGAAAAACCCGCCCGGCTAAAACGGACAATGCTGTGTAGGCCCAAGTCACAAGGGGGAGTGGGACTCCCGGACGTCCGCTTGTACCATCGGGCGGCTTTGCTGTCCAGGGCGGTGGATTGGTGTAGGCACGCGGACAGCAAACCATGGGTTAAAGTGGAACAATCATTCACGCTCATTCCACTGGCCTGCCTCCCTTGGCTACACCCACCTGATCTGCCGGCATTGAGTACCCACCCAACTATTGGACCCACTATGCGCGCCTGCGCGTGCCCCGCGAGTCGGTCTTCCTTGCTTCCCCATGGATCCGCCTGTTTCCCGGTGCTTGGTAATCCCGCCTTCCCCGCAAGCCTGGAGGACCCGGTTTTCCGCTCCTGGGTGAGGGCGGGCAGATTTAGGGCCGCCTCTTTCCGCTCGGGTTCTGAGTGGATGACCTCCGCTGCGCTGGGGGAACGGGCGGATCCAGCCCCTTTGGGGATCTGGCGCATTAGTCAACTCCGACATTTCCTGCATACCCTACCTATGGCCTCTACGTTCACTGCCTCTTACACTGCCTTTGAATCTCTCTGTATGGAGGAAGGCCAGCTGCGGCACACCTTGTCCTTGACTTACTCCCTGCTAATTTCCCCTCCCGATCCCTCCCCTCCGGACTTTCTGCTCAAGTGGGAGGCAGATTTGAATATTACATTGACTAATCCCCAACGGGACAGAATACTCACCTTAGTTCATAAGTCCTCAGTGTGTTCCAACTTTCAAGAAACAGGGTACAAAATACTTACCCGTTGGTACCGGGTGCCAGCCAAGCTTCATGCTATTTGGCCGAATGTTGACCCTCTGTGCTGGCGATGCGGCTCTGCTATTGGCACGCACCTACATATTTTCTGGTCCTGTCCGGTCTTATCACCTTTCTGGAATACGATCCGACAGGTAATCAGGAAGGTGACAAATGTATCTTTTGAGCTCACCCCGGCACTTTTCCTCCTGCATCATTGCCCACTTCCTGCTCATCTCTACAAGAAGTCCTTACTAAGGTTCCTGGTCATGGCCGCCAGTGCCTGTGTTCCATTGCTTTGGAAAAAACCTTCAGCACCCCCGATATCCTTATGGGTGACGAAGGTGAATGACATTATGTACATGGAGGACCTGACGTCTTCCCTCCAAGAACAGAATGCCAAATTCACAGCGACTTGGTTTGCGTGGATGGAATTCAGGGGCTCCCCTGACTATCTGACGTTGTTGAGTGATGATACCCAGATCACCGGATAGAGGGTCCTTCTTGTGATGCTCTAGTGGGTTCATAACCCTTGCCGGATCGAGCTACACCTGCCTGGGTGGCGCCGCCGGGGGGGCCGTCTCCCCTCCCCCTATTCCTTCCTCTCCCCATCCTACCCCCCCTTTCTTCTGTCCTTTCCCCTCCCTCCTACTTGCTCCCCTCTCTACTCTTTCCCCTTCCCTTCTAATGTCTATGCTTTCTCTTCTCCCCCTGTGCTCTTCACTTGAGGATAGGGGGGGTCTCCCCCCTCCTCCCCCTCCTCAGGGGGACTCGACCTGGAAAATAAAATTGGTGGATTTGGGGTGGGGGCTGGGACGGACCCTCTCACCCGGGGACGACCATCACGACTGGTAATAATGGCAGGACCCTCATATTGGTTATTGTTATGAAGGCGATGTTATTTGATGTATACAGTTCAAGCCTACTATCACTAGCGGTTTCGTTCAGGCACGAATTCGTTTTCCTTCTTTTTTATTTTTATTTTCTTCTTCGCTTTGTCCTGTTTGTCAAACATGTGTTTCCGGGAGACGGGGGGGTTGTCCCCGCTCTTCCACTCTTGTTGATCCCGAAAATAAAGAATTTAAAAAAAAAAAAAAAAAAAAAAAAAGTACCCCTTTAAGGTCCCTTGGCATCTTATACTTCTGTCAGCAATCTGTATAAAGTGTATGAGCTCTCCTGACCATCCAAAGACAGATGTCCTCAGAGGAGATGGGAATCAGGCATGATGGAAAATCACTGCCCCACCCCTTTCGTTCTAGGAGATATAAGCCACAAAGTCCTCCCCATAGAAAACACAGGAACACTCTGCTGTGCTAAAGTTCCTGTATATGGGGAGGACGTGAGAGAGAATTGCGAAAAAAGTTTGTGTCTGTGGTGTCTAGGGTGGTGCTCGCATTAAGAAAAAATTACAACAATATTCTAAGTTCATCCTCAGCACTCGCCATAATGCTTCATAATTTTTAATGTAGAAAAAAGTCCATAAAAAAAATATATTTTCATTTCGTCCTACGGCAGCACAGTGAACAATAGGGTTAACTTCAATATCTCCTACTGCCAGGCAGAAGAAACAAACATAATTAGTTAATTAGAGTAATTAGACCAATTAAGCCAGCTCTATAAAAGGACTCCAGAGACCACAAGACAATGTGTTTTTGTTTCTTCTGCAGGCAGAAGGACGTAGGAGCTCTGGCTCCTCTAAGAAGAAAAAGTTCCTTATGAATCACTGTGATTCCAGCGGCGTGTGGGATTCTCAGAGTTCTGACAATCCACACTTGGCCCCTATGCTCCAGTCTCCTTAAGCTGTCGAGCTCACTGTGATGTTTTTACATGCAGTTTAGGGAGGCCCCAATGGCTCTAACTGTGGGGATTCTGCAGTTCTCCATTGTATGGCACAGGTTGGCTCTGTGCAGGGCTGCCGCAGTTCCCCCCGTTACCTGGCAAAGATGACCTCTCCACAGCAGGAATGAGGGGGACTCCCTGTCACAACTCGGGGTAAGTGCCGCATTTCTCGGGTAATCCGGGAAGTAATGTTGTGGACCGCATGCCATGCGGCTTGTGGGGATGCGGGACGCCATGCGGGAGGCGGGACTTCCGGTTTCTTCCCCGCATCTGCCCTGAATGGTTCCGGCCTCGGTGTGGGCGGAAGTGACGCGACGCAGCATGATGACGACTTCCGGTTGCGCGTCTGGCAGGGTAATCTGCGCATGCGCCGGGTAACGCTTCCGGGACGCGGCGCCACGGCATCCAAAGGGTAAGTTTTTAATGGCTGTCCGAGCAGATGCGTGTTAGCACTCTGCCGGGCAGCACATACTGTTGGATGCAAGGTATGGTCTTTATCTTATTGCGGTTTCTTCCTTACGATCATGCCCTGGTCAGACATAGCCCCTATATTGTGCTGCTCTCCTCATTACCTCTTTTACAGATGGCTAGCCACCATACAGGAAAGAAGAGGAGGAGCAAGACTAGACACAGGATATGTAGAAGATGTGATCAGCCTCTTCCAGATGATGCACAGGGGGATATTTGTGGAAACTGCAACTCGCTTATCCCTTCGGGTGAGACTGGTCATCGCTCTGAGATTAATGAATTCTTAGGATGGTTTAAATCCAAGATGTCTCAGGTGTTTGATCAGGCGGCCATGGGCAGTCCATCAAAGAAACGCAGAAAGGAGCAACCAGGCCCTTCCTATTCCCCATCTCAGGAAGAGATGACGTCTCGCTCTGAAGGTGAATGTACTACCTCCTCGGACTCAGATACCGGGTCTCCAGAGGACTATTATATGTTTAAAAAGGATCAGGCTCACTCATTTATTAAGACTGTCAAGAAAACAATTGAGATGGAACCATCTACTAGTAATCCTACTAGAAGGGATTCCCTCTTTTATTTTCCGAAAACTGAACATACTGTATTGCCTCATCATAAGAATCTGGAGCAATTCATGCAAATAGACTGGGCCAAGCCAGAGAGAAAAACGGATCCTAGTTCACGCTTTAGAGCGGTGTATAGATTGGACCCAAAGGCTTATGAATTATGGGAGCATCCTCCTAAGGTAGATCAAGCGGTTGCTAGACTCTCCAAAAAAGCTATATACCCTGATGAGGAATCAGCACTATTGAAAGATCCTCTCGATAGAAGGGTGGATTCATCCCTTAAACGTTTATATTCTACTGCATCTCTTAATGCTAAGGCAGCCACAGCTACAGTACCAGTTGCTAAATGCCTCCGGCTTTGGCTGAGCCAACTGACTAAGGATATTTCTGAAGGAGTCAGCAGAGAAAAACTACTTAAAGACATTCCAGACATCAAGAAGGCAGCAGATTTCCTTGCTGACTTCTCCTTGGATTCCTTGCGTTTAAATTCTAAGGTTATGGCGATGTCTACCACAGCCAGACGAGCATTATGGATAAAGGAATGGGCAGGGGATCAAAGCTCCAAGATTCATTTTTGTTCACTGCCCTTTCAAGCAGAATCACTATTCGGGCCACAGTTGGAGCCGATTCTACAATCTCTTAGTAAGGATAAAGGTGTGGCTTTTCCGCTGGAATCAAAACACAAAGAACCTATAAGCCCAGGAGCCAGAACAATCCTTCCTCCTACAAAAAGAAGGAAGACAAAGATCAAAAGGCATGACGCCAGGCCTTCAGTTCTAGCAGTGGGAGCCAGATTGAGACATTTTGCTCCCGCCTGGATAAGCACCTCGTCAGATGCCTGGGTGAGGTCCGTCATTTCAAAAGGCTACATGTTGGAGTTCTCAAGCCCTCCTCCAAGTATTTTTCTCAGGAACCAAGAAAAGCCCCTCCTCTCAAGACTGCTGCAAGAGTTCGTGCAAAAGGGAGCCTTGGAAGAAGTCCCTCTTCATCAACGAGGTATGGGTGTTTATTCCAGAATTTTTGCTGTACCCAAAAAGGAGGGAGAATGGCGTCTTGTCATTGACCTTTCCTTTTTGAACAAGTATATTACCTGTAAGCATTTCAAGATGGAGACAATAAGATCAGTGATCTCTATCCTCCAGAAAGATGACTACTCTGCCACGTTGGATTTGAAGGATGCTTACCTCCACATCCCTATTGCCAGGTGTCATCGAAAGTTCCTGAGAGTCGCTATGATTCAAGGGAAGAATACCGTTCATTTTCAATTTACTTGTCTTCCATTTGGTCTCTCCACAGCTCCGAGAGTTTTTACAAAGACCATTGTGGTTCTAGCAGCAGCTCTGAGGACACAGGGAGTGTTCGTCGTTCCATACCTCGACGACTGGTTCATCAAGGCATCATCGAGGGAAGAACTACTTCTTCACCTGAGATTGACAATAGACACACTGGAGAAACACGGTTTCATAATCAATCTACAGAAGTCCAACATGGTGCCATCCAAGTCTTGCAAGTTTCTGGGTTTCACGGTGGACTCAGCAGCCATGAGGCTTTATCTGACAGAGGACAGAGTGGTCAAGCTGACATCGGAGATCGAAGACCTCTTACGCAGTGGCCAGGTGTCGGTGAGGAAGGCGATGAGAGTCTTGGGGCTGATGACCGCATCTCTGGAGGCTGTCCCTTGGGCGAGGGCACATCTTCGGTCACTCCAGAACAACATTCTCTCGCAGTGGAACCGCCTCCAGAAGGGTCTGGACGACCCTTTGCATCTGCTGAGCTCCACAAGAAAAAGTCTGACATGGTGGTTGGATCCGGACAAGGTTCGGTGCGGGAGAGATCTATCCAGTGCTCCCCAGTTAATTCTAACCACAGATGCATCCAAGTCGGGCTGGGGTGCACATGTGGAGGATCAATGGGTTCAAGGCAGATGGTCGGCGCAGGAGGGTCAGAGTTCGTCGAATCTGCGGGAGATGAGAGCGGTTCGTCTAGCCCTAGGGCGCTTTGGTCACCTTGTTCAGAATCGCAGAGTACTCATTCAATCCGACAACCTGGCCACAGTTTACTATGTAAACAAGCAGGGAGGCACGAGATCAGCTCAGCTGATGAAGGAGTGCGATCTGCTGATGACATGGGCAGAATCTCATCTCTCGGACCTGAAGGCGGTTCACATACCAGGCAAGCTGAATACCAGAGCAGACTGGCTGAGCAGACACCATCTTGCTCCAGCAGAATGGAGCCTTCATCCAGAGGCATTTGCTTGGATTGTGACCAAATTCGGGCAGCCGGACATAGACATCATGGCAACCAGGGAGAACAAGAAGTTGCCCAGATTTTGCTCCATATGCAGATGGGACAATCCAGAGAAGATAGACGGCCTATCCCTTCCCTGGACGAAACTTCTACCATACATTTTTCCTCCCTTACCTCTGATCCCACTGGTACTCAGGAAGATTCAGGAAGAGCAAGCCACAGCAATTGTAGTGATACCATATTGGCCGCGAAGGGCTTGGTTCCCTCTCGTATTAAAACTTTCGAGGGGATGTTACGAACAGATTCCACTACGACCAGATTTGCTGAACCAGAAGGGCTTGCTCCATCCCTGTCCGGAGATTTTTCATCTTACCGCTTGGAAACTAACAGGCAGGGCCTGAGAGAGGCAGGCTTCTCGGAAGAAGTGGTAGATATTCTAGAGGCCTCCCGAAGACCATCTACTACTAAGGTCTACAACAGAATTGCTCGTATTTTCGGCTCCTGGTGCTCCAGTCACGATATCCGCATACCATCACTCTCTGATGTGTTACAATTCCTGCAGGAAGGATTTGCAAAAGGTTTGAAGCTGAATACGCTCAAGGTTCATTTCTCAGCTATAAACTATGCCTTTGAGGGTAAATTCGCTAACCAGCCTTTGATTAAAAGATTTTTCAAAGCAATAAAAAATCTTCGCCCTCCAATAAAAACTCCAGTGGCTTCTTGGGACTTGCCTTTAGTGCTCGAGGCATTATCATCTTCACCCTTCGAACCACTAGAAGAATCCTCTGTCCGTTTTTTATCCTGGAAAACGTTGTTCCTAGTGGCCATTGTATCGGCCAAGAGAGTGGGGGAGCTACAAGTTCTTTCCTGTAAAGAGCCCTATCTGTCTTACAATCAAGAAGGTCTGGTGCTAAGAATGGGTCCAGGTTTTCTACCCAAAGTTGCCTCTTCAGATAACTTGAATCAGGAGATTATTTTGCCCACACTATGTGAACATCCTCAGGGAGAAGAGGAAGAGAAATTGCATTCTCTGGATGTTAAACGGGCAGTTCTGACATATATCGAACAAACGAAATCCTTCAGGTTAACGGATTCATTGTTTATCCAATTTCAAGGACCAAATCGGGGCAAGGCAGCCTCTAAAGCATCATTAGCAAGATGGATCAAGGACACTATTGCAGAGTGTTATCGGCTACAACACTGTACTCCTCCATCAGGAATCAGGGCACACTCCACTCGATCTACAGCTACTTCATGGGCTGAATTAGCTCAAGTCTCAATGGACCAAATATGCAGAGCGGCAACATGGTCGTCACCGTCTACGTTTCTGAAACATTACAAGTTGGATGTCATCTCCAACAGTAGGGTGGCTTTTGGCAGACGAGTGCTTGAAGAGGCGTCCTCCAGATGATTTATCCCTCCCTATATGTTTTTTTGCTTTGCTCTCCCTATTGTTCACTGTGCTGCCGTAGGACGAAATGAAAAGTTAAAATTTACTCACCGAAATTTGTTCTTTTCATGAGTCCGTAGGCAGCACAGCATCCCTCCCTAATTAAAGTTTTGCTGCATACTAACACATTGTCTTGTGGTCTCTGGAGTCCTTTTATAGAGCTGGCTTAATTGGTCTAATTACTCTAATTAACTAATTATGTTTGTTTCTTCTGCCTGGCAGTAGGAGATATTGAAGTTAACCCTATTGTTCACTGTGCTGCCTACGGACTCATGAAAAGAACAAATTTCGGTGAGTAAATTTTAACTATATATACAACGCAACAGGAAGTTCTGGTGTCAAGCCTTCCTCCGCCGAAACGTCCTGTTGCCATTGTATTTTTTTATTTTTTTTTTATGGACTTTTTTTTCTACAATAAAAATTAAGAAGCATTATGGTGAGTGCTGAGAATGAACTTTTATAATAATGTTGGGAGAGAGAACTGAAACAGCTGATTTGGCCATCAGTTATCAAAGATGTACGTCCAATGTCTGTTGGGCTTTTTTATGCTCCGGTACCTTATAACACTGGTTTTATCCTTCACCTATAACTTGTGTTTTGTGCTTTTTTTTTTTTACCACCAGGGTTTCGCCTTCATCAGCTTCCACCGCAGGGAAGATGCAGCACGCGCCATCGCTGGTGTTTCTGGCTTTGGTTACGACCATCTAATTCTGAATGTGGAATGGGCCAAGTAAGTTCTCGCTGACTATAAGGAGTCTTCTCTTATACACTGGGATTAGAATAGGAGATGTACGCTCTAGATCAGGGATGTCAAACTCCGGCCCTCCAGCTGTTTTAAAACTACAATTTCCAACATGCCTGGACAGCTAAAGCTTTGGCTGTCCAGGCATGATGGGAATTGTAGTTTTAAAACAGCTGGAGGGCCGGAGTTTGACAATCTAGAGTCTAGATATATTTCTATGGTCCTGTGTGCCGCTCTTCTCATCAGTCCCCTATATTCTCTCTATAGGAGGGGGGGGGGGGTCCTAGTTGCTGTACTCTTATCTTCTATCCACTGAATGGGTGGTAAACCTATTAGACAGGGATTGTTTTTTTTTTTAGTAATAAGATCTGTGCGGAAAAAGTACTGGAAAGGTAAAGAACCATGGATCATGTCAGTATGGACTTGTTTTAACCCTCTACAAACCTCCTCTTGTCCCACAGACCATCAACCAACTGAGCGGAGAGGCTGCTGTGAGGTTAGAAGACGGAGGCGTTTATCTGCCGCTTGATGCTAATAAATCTGATGAAAACCAAGACGCCTCGGATGTTATTTATAACCACAGCTTTCGCTTCTGCTTTATGGTTGTGCACATTCACTGCGTTGTGCAGCCGTATGGCCGTCCTGATCGTGCCCAGCTGAAACGGTGCAGGACTTGTTACAAGAGAGCGTTTGAGGTTGGGTGTGCAAGCTGCAAGTGTTTCTTCTGTATATGAAGAGATGCAAATAAAAACCTATTCCTATGTACAGCAAATGTATGTTATATACGCTCAGTCTGATACACTGTAACAAGCTCTGCACCTGTGGCCGGGGGATATAATCAAGACTGCAGGGGGTACTACGGCAGAACTACTTTTCTTTCGAATCAACTGGAGTCAGAAAGTTATACAGATTTGTAATTTACTTCTATTTAAAAATCTCCAGTCTGCCAGTACTTATCAGCTGCTGTATGCCCTGCAGGAAGTGTTGTATTCTTTCCAGTCTCTCTGCTGCCATCTCTGTCTATAGCAATATCAAATCCTCATAGAAAGCTTCTCGTGCTCTGGACAGTTCCTGACATGGACAGAGGTGGCAGCAGAGTACACTGTTAGACTGGAAAGAATACACCACTCCCTCCAGGACATACAGCAGCTGATAAGTACTGCAGATTTTTAAATATAAGTAAATTCCAAATCTATATAATTTTCTTACTCTAGTTGATTTGAAAGAAATCTTGCTGGGGTACCCCTTTTAAGAAATTATTTCCCTGTTTGTTGACAGCAAGCAGAGATATTAGATTGTAAGGCAGGGTACACAGCGCGTGAAAAGGATACATGTATATTGCTGTATGCTACAGGCAAAATCTGCTTCCCATTGACTTATATAATAAAAATAAATATTGCAATGTGTTTTATGCTTACATAAGAAAGCATGGTTGACTTCTAATGTGTTGAAATAGAAACCAGTCAGACACATTCAATGTGAACCCGGCCTAAGAAACGGACGCAGGTATTAGCAGAAGTTCTACAAAGGTTAAGAGGTTTCTACCACCCTTACCAGGAAACTGCAGCAGACTCCTTCTATGCTTTGTATGTGGATTTCCTTGTAAAGGGTGTAATCCATGATGGAATGGACATGTTGTGGATATATTGTGTAGCAGACTGATTTCCCTGTGAATTGTTTCCAGTACATTGCTGAAAATCTGCACCAAATCCATCATGTCTGGAATTGGAGCTAAATCTTTATTAGCTTATGTGCAGACAGTGTTGTAACCAGATGCCAGAGGCGTCACAGACGTTGGGTTGCATCACCTCTGCCTTCCAACAGAGGGTGCTGTATAGTTGTATGGATCATGCAGTGCACACAGAATTCTATATACGCTATGAATATTCTGCATAAAATTATACCATAGATTGCGAAATATAATTCACAATCTGGGAATTTATAGTTAAAGGGGTTGGCCACTTTACAGTAAAATTGTTTAGTGTATTAGTAAGTGTACTGACTGCAGCTCCCTGTGTATCTCACAGAGCTAACATCAGACTCCTGTGCTGTCCTGCTCTGTAGTGAGTGTCCATAAGATGGCTGACATGGAGGAGCATGTGACTATGTCCCGCCCCCAGTGTCCACCACTGAGCCTGTATATGTCTATGGGGGGGTGGGGTATGGTCACATGCTCCTCCATGTCGGTCATCTTATGGACAGCCTCACCACAGGGCAGTACAGCCTTGGAAAAGAGGAGTCTGTTAGCTCTGAAGTTTTCTCATTGCTCATTACCTCAGTCTCATGCCTTCCACCGGTTTGGACAATCTTCTGCCCTTGTCCATGACAGGTTCACTGTTACTCTATCTGGTGCAGATAGGCACTTATCAAGGATGAGGGCCGCAGACTCAGCAAACTTTTGAAAGGAATGAGACTGAGCAGCGAGTTGGAAAACAGGCACCGCCCCTGAGGAACTGTCTGCTCCAGACTTAGTAGAACCTGTCAAGTCCAGAACCAGCCAGCTTTGCTAACAAATCTGCACCAGTATTAGACGGATCAGAAAAATATAGCAAAAAAGTTCCAGGCAGTACAGTATAACTTTATTAAAACAATATTGTCACATTTTATAACAAAGAGCGTTAGATTCATATAAAGCAAAACTAATCTGATTTGCTCATCTCTACTCTTAGGCTTATACTCACGCTTAAACTACCATATCAGATGACGCGTTGGATAGGTGACGCGTTCTAAGCTTAGATTTTCTATTAAGCGTACAAAAAAATTGAAATGACAAGTTTCTGTTAAAATCAATGGCAGCCTTCATTCAGTCAGTAATTGTGTGGATATAGTAGAGAAAGCCGTGTGTGTACGAGGTCTTAGAGTCGCAGTGTAGTTTTATAACTTCATATAAAAGGAGGCGAGGAATGACTAGTTAAAAAAGGTGGTACATGATTAGAAATATACGGCTGCTCTTTTTCATAAACAGCGCCACCCGTGGGTTGTGTCTTGTAGCACAGGTCCACTCTTCAAGTAAGCAAAACCAATCTGTAAACCACAATTCCGATCATGTCCAGACAGCTAAAGCTCTGGCTGTGCAGTAACAATGGGAATTGTATTTTTGCAACAGCTGGAGAGCCTCAGGTTTGACACCACTGCTTTAAAGGGAACCAGTTGTCACTTTCATGCTACTTAGCAAGGAGTCATTGGGGTGTGGTCCTCTGATGCTTCTCTCCGCCTCACCAGCCTTGATAGAGCTCTGCCAATACCCAAACAGGGAGAGATCTATAAATCAAGGTCAGATGGGCGGGAAGAACCCACTGGTGATGACCCCAGCCTCAGGCAGCATGAGTGATGACAGGTCCCCTAGGCCTTATCCTGAGTTTTAATAGAAGTATACAGTTACATTTAAAGTTTCAATACAGTGAACGAACAGTATAAGGTATAGAGATTTGGTGGCCATCTCATACAGCAAGGCCAAAAAGATTCCCGATTTTGCCATGTGCTTCTATACGGGAACAACAATAAACATTTCTGAGCCACAGCTATACATAAATACTAAAGCTTTACAAGCCTCCTACAGACATTGGTTTCCTATTTTCATGGATGGATGTAATGATCATGGAGGGTATTGGACCATGGTCTTCGTTTGACCAAACCAGTTGCCCCTTCACATCATTCCCTTCACCCCTTTGGTAAATCAGTGGCCCTCCACTCATCAGTCATGTTTGAGGTTGATTTGTTGTCTCTTCCACCTTAAGACCTGCTAAAAAGTTCCAGTCTCCTATCACAGTCTGATGTCCTCAGAGTTCTTCTCTACGTTTCCCTGGCGCCAACCAAGCCTGGCCCTTACGTTGTCCATGACCGACGTGTACAACAATGGATGAATACAAGGATTCAGGGCCACCAGACCTCTGCTTATTTGAAAAGCTGAGTGGACGTACGACGACCACTTACAGGATCGGGGTGGCTTCAGTCTGTTGGCGAGGTTGAGGTTCCTCAGGATGTGATAAGGCAGAAATGAGATGGAGTAAAGGGCCACCACAATGCAGACCATGGTGACCACCTTCCTCTTCTCTCTCGACTCAAGTCCGTGGCTTTTCCATACCGCCCTTGCAATGCCAACATATGAACAGAGAGTGATCACAAAAGGGAGGGCACAGCCGAACCCGGCAAGGAACAAGCTGTATGGGAAGTAAGTGGGCAACATATCGTCCACGGCTGTCCCTATGCATTCCTTCGCGTGTCCTTCATCCTTTAGTGTCGAAAACTTAAAGACGGGGGCTGAGATGGAGGCCACGATCAGCCAGACAATCACACTGGCCACCTTGGCGTGCTTGCTTTCCACCTTACCTCTGGCATAGAATGGGTAGACCACACCCAGGCAGCGGTTGGCACTGATACAAGTTATAAAGAAGATACTGCCATAGAGGTTACAGTTGAAGAGAAAGCGTTCCACTTTGCACAGGGTAAGGCCAAAAATCCAGTTTTTGTTCATGGTGTAGTAGGCCACCAGGAGGGGCAGAGACAAGGCGTAGGCCAGGTCACTCACCGCCAGGTTCAGGGAGAAGATGATGCCAGCGTGGCTTTTCTTGTGTCCTCTAGGCACCAGTAGCCAGATGGCAAATCCATTTCCCAGCAAAGCTAGAAAGAACTCCACTCCATATACCGGAGCGAGGTAGTTGACCTGGACATGAGAGAAGGAGATGTTGCACTTGCGGGTCTCCATATATCACTCTTCTTCTGTATAAGGAGAAGCCGCCCTGCAATCAGAGCAAAACAAGACAGAAGATCAGTTATACAGGTATAGAAATTTGTAATTTAATTTTCTTTTCAAAAATTTCCAGTCTTCCAGTACTTACCAGCTGCTGTATGTCCTGAAGGAGGTGGTGTATTCTTTCAAGTCTGACACAGAGCTCTCTGAGCTGTCAGGAACTGTCCAGAGCAGCAGCAAATCCCCATAGAAAACCTCTCCTGCTCTGGACAGTTTCTGACAAATTAGAAAGAATACACCAATTCCTGCAGGACATACAGCAGCTAATAAGTATGGGAAGACTGGAGATTTTTAAATAGAAGTAATTTACAAATCTATATAACTTTCTGACACCAGTTGATTATCAAACAATTACATTTGTCCGGAGTACCCCTTTAATAGACGTGATGTAGTGTAATTGTGACTGTTTGGTCCTGAACGCCTGTTTACTTTGCAGGATTCAAAAACACGGTCAACCATGTTAGTGCAGCCCACACAGAAAGCTGTGCCGTGTGATTATTATCATCCGTGTATAGATACTGTCTATACAGGGTGCAGTGTGGTTATCATCCCTGTATAGATACTGTCTATATAGGGTTCACTGTGGTTATCATCCGTGTATAGATACTGTCTATATAGGGTGCAGTGTGGTTATCATCCGTGTATAGATACTGTCTATATAAGGCGCAGTGTGGTTATCATCCGTGTATAGATACTGTCTATATAGGGTGCAGTGTGGTTATCATCCGTGTATAGATACTGTCTATATAGGGTGCAGTGTGGTTATCATCCGTGTATAGATACTGTCTATATAGGGTGCAGTGTGGTTATCATCCGTGTATAGATACTGTCTATATAAGGCGCAGTGTGGTTATCATCCGTGTATAGATACTGTCTATATAGGGTGCAGTGTGGTTATCATCCGTGTATAGATACTGTCTATATAAGGCGCAGTGTGGTTATCATCCGTGTATAGATACTGTCTATATAGGGTGCAGTGTGGTTATCATCCGTGTATAGATACTGTCTATATAGGGTGCAGTGTGGTTATCATCCGTGTATAGATACTGTCTATATAGGGTGCAGTGTGGTTATCATCCGTGTATAGATACTGTCTATATAAGGCGCAGTGTGGTTATCATCCGTGTATAGATACTGTCTATATAGGGTGCAGTGTGGTTATCATCCGTGTATAGATACTGTCTATATAGGGTGCTGTGTGATTATTATCATCCGTGTATAGATACTGTCTATACAGGGTGCAGTGTGGTTATCATCCCTGTATAGATACTGTCTATATAGGGTGCAGTGTGGTTATCATCCGTGTATAGATACTGTCTATATAGGGTGCAGTGTGGTTATCATCCGTGTATAGATACTGTCTATATAGGGTGCAGTGTGGTTATCATCCGTGTATAGATACTGTCTATATAGGGTGCAGTGTGGTTATCATCCGTGTATAGATACTGTCTATATAGGGTGCAGTGTGGTTATCATCCGTGTATAGATACTGTCTATATAGGGTGCAGTGTGGTTATCATCCATGTATAGATACTGTCTATATAGGGTGCAGTGTGGTTATCATCCATGTATAGATACTGTCTATATAGGGTGCAGTGTGGTTATCATCCGTGTATAGATACTGTCTATATAGGGTGCAGTGTGGTTATCATCCGTGTATAGATACTGTCTATATAGGGTGCAGTGTGGTTATCATCCATGTATAGATACTGTCTATATAGGGTGCAGTGTGGTTATCATCCGTGTATAGATACTGTCTATATAGGGTGCAGTGTGGTTATCATCCGTGTATAGATACTGTCTATATAGGGTGCAGTGTGGTTATCATCCGTGTATAGATACTGTGTATATACAGTGCAGTTATCATCCGTGTATAGATACTGTCTATATAGGGTGCAGTGTGGTTATCATCCGTGTATATATACTGTCTATATAGGGTGCAGTGTGGTTATCATCCGTGTATAGATACTGTCTATATAGGGTGCAGTGTGGTTATCATCCGTGTATAGATACTGTGTATATACAGTGCAGTGTGGTTATCATCCGTGTATAGATACTGTCTATATACAGTGCAGTGTGGTTATCATCCGTGTATAGATACTGTCTATATACAGTGCAGAGTGGTTATCATCCGTCTATAGATAACGTCTATATACGGTGCTGTTTGGTTATCATCCATGTATAGATTCTATATATAGGGCGCAGTGTGGTTATCATGCGTGTATAGATACTATCTATATACGGCACAGAGTGATTACTATCAGTGTATATACTGCTGGCTGAGTAGTGTCAGTACATGTTATTACGTGGTTAGGTTAGGTCAGTACATGACATAGGAAATCCTGTGCTGGTATACATCGCTCTGGTAATCACTCAGCACAGGAAAACCCATAACATTTCCAGCACTGATTATGTGACAGGCTGGTGGGGTTGTAGTATTATTTATTATGTCAGTTACGACATAGTAAAAGCTGTAACAATATACTGATTATACCATCATTATGACTGGACTTAAAGGGGCACATCACTGGACTGAGAGAAGTGGGAGGGTGATCTGAAGGAATTGCTTCCATCTTGGCCGTTCTCCCACCAGAGATGTAATTTAAGGCTATGTTCACATTACGTGAACACCCGGCTGTTCTGTACTTAAGTACCGGCCGGGTGATCTTTCCGGCCGCGGAGCTCTGATGTGGGCGCATCAGCGCGCGCCCGCATCAGAGCTTCCCATAGCCCACAGTGAAGCCGGAGCCGCTTGCTTCACTGTGTGAACTTCACTGAATTCCGGCCGCAGAAAACTGACCTGTCAGTTTTTTCCGGCGCTGCATGGGATCCCGGCCAGAGCATATACGATGTGTGTACGCTCCGGCCGGGATCCCATTGAAAATAAGGCTATGTCACACATCGCAAAACTACAGACGTAGTTCTGCGGCGAGAACTACGGCCGAAGTTTTACGTAGTGTAAACATAGCCTAAAGCCGATGGGCTGTATATATTATAGATATATATATATATATATATATATATATTATAGTTATATAACAGCACAGACAATGAAGCCACCACACATAGACCCTTTGATGTGAGATGGTGTGTACCATGTGTTCAGGATGAGGTTACTGCACACAGGAAATGGTGGCATCAGGAGGATTATAGAGCTCTATAGTGACCGCCCACCTGCCTTCTATTATATCAGTATACTAGAGAAACACAGGACATTAAAGAACACTCGAGGGTATGAGTAACAACTACAAGTACTAGAATTCCCAGCTGCTTCATAACAGTAACATTGTGACCTAATCCCTGATATCCTGTCTGTACTGCAGCACTGTGTGTATTATCCCTGTACTGTGACATCACTGTGTGTATTATCCCTGTACTGTGACATCACTGTGTGTATTATCCCTGTACTGTGACATCACTGTGTGTATTATCCCTGTACTGTGACATCACTGTGTGTATTATCCTGTACTGTGACATCACTGTGTGTATTATCCTGTACTGTGACATCACTGTGTGTATTATCCCTGTACTGTGACATCACTGTGTGTATTATCCCTGTACTGTGACATCACTGTGTATTATCCCTGTACTGTGGCATCACTGTGTGTAATATCCCTGTACTGTGACATCACTGTGTGTATTATCCCTGTACTGTGACATCACTGTGTATTATCCCTGTACTGTGACATCGCTGTGTGTATTATCCCTGTACTGTGACATCACTGTGTGTATTATCCCTGAACTGTGACATCACTGTGTGTATTATCCCTGTACTGTGACATCACTGTGTGTATTATCCCTGTACTGTGACATCACTGTGTGTATTATCCCTGTACTGTGACATCACTGTGTGTATTATCCCTGTACTGTGACATCACTGTGTGTATTATCCCTGTACTGTGACATCACTGTGTGTATTATCCCTGTACTGTGACATCACTGTGTATTATCCCTGTACTGTGACATCACTGTGTGTATTATCCTGTACTGTGACATCACTGTGTGTATTATCCCTGTACTGTGACATCACTGTGTATAATATCCCTGTACTGTGACATCACTGTGTGCATTATCCCTGTACTGTGACATCACTGTGTGCATTATCCCTGTACTGTGACATCACTGTGTGTATTATCCCTGTACTGTGACATCGCTGTGTGTGTTATCCCTGTACTGTGACATCACTGTGTGTATTATCCCTGTACTGTGACATCACTGTGTATTATCCCTGTACTGTGACATCACTGTGTGTATTATCCCTGTACTGTGACATCACTGTGTGCATTATCCCTGTACTGTGACATCACTGTGTGCATTATCCCTGTACTGTGACATCACTGTTAGCAGTAATTATACCGGTACATGTAAGTGAATGTACCAGGCTCTTTATATTAGAATGTGAGGAAACTGCCCAGGATGTGGGGGTAATCTGAGGAAATCCTTTATCCTTGTGACATGTATTCCAGGAAGGATCCCTGTGCCAGCCATACCCCTACAGGAGTAGTACAGCCCAGCCGCCATCTACATTCACTGTATATAGTACTATCTATCGGGTATAGTGGGGGGCTGGTATGGAGCCCATACAAGTATCATAATGGCTGATAGTTATAGCATTTCATCATTTTTAATATCTCTGCTTGCTGTAAATGAACGGGGATGTCACCTAAAATAATAAGACCTGCTAATCATGCTTAAAGGGGTCCTCAAGTTACACATATTGATGGCCTATCCTCGGGATCTGTATCTGAACTGTGGGCTCCCAAGATTCAGGACCCCCAGCGGCAAAGATCTACTCTGTGGATGAAGCTGGAAACAGACATCTTCATACACACCTGGCATGGACAATGCTATATACCGTATACACCTCCAGGATATAACACAGTAGCCTATATACCATACCTTTAAGTATATCAGTTCTCACACATATATAATGCTATATACTGTATACACCTCCAGGGTATAACACAGCAGCCTGTATACCTATAGTGAGATGTATCAGGTTGAAGTAGTTTTTCAGGTTCCCAATGTCAGACGCCTCCATGTGACTAATGTTCCCTCTCACTGACAGCAAGCAGAGATCTAATACAAGAAGCCGGACCGCACTATAGATCAGGAAGCTGTGGAACCTCACATCGCCATCACTTTTTATTGATGTACGTCTCCTGTCGGCTGTGTTCACACATGGTGCATATTCATCGCAGCGTTTCCGCTGAAATGGCGCAGTACTGCCATGTGTGAACACAGCCATATATCAGAGAGAACTACCTAATATACTGTGTGGGTGTAATACCCCTCCCCCCTCTCTAATCCATAGCAGAGACCCTGTGACTTCAATTACTTCCATGCTATGCTTCACTACACTACATTGTGATAGGGGGGGCTTATCCTGATGACATATCCTATAAGTATTCCATAGGTGGGGGTCTCATCTCTATGGTTCTTCCGCACCATATTAGTGATATACATGTACTCTATACAGTGCGAGATCTCCAGATGGATATGGTAAACATATCCAGAGACCCCCACCCCCCGAGAGGTCTTATTTTGGATGGGTTCCACCTGGATTTCTGTATACTCACTGGATGGAACAGCACAGACTTCATCACTCTTCCATACATACATGTAGAATCCATATACAGTGCGGTATACATTTTTCGTATGACAGATGCCACTATATTGCGGGTGTATATGTATTATATACGTACAATGTATGTATATACCATCATCAAACACCACAACGCTCTATGTAAAGAGACTCTTGTAATATCTCCATAGAGCGGCATGTCTCCAATGTTTAGGTAACTCTCATCGGCTATCAGGGCATGCTGGGAGTTGTAGTTTTGCACAATAGTTTTAGAATCACAGTTAGGCTATGCTCCCACAACTTCTTTATCTGGGTATATTTCGGTCGGCCATCATTATGAAGCCAAAATACAGCAAATTACGTCTGTAATTTACCTTATACGTTTGCACCTTGGCGTCAAAATGACGATTGTCCAAAAAGACGCCATTAAAGGGGTTTTCACCAAAAAAAAAAAAAATTTCTTTCAAATCAACTGATGCCACAAAATGCCGGAGATTTGTAATTTACTTCTATTTAAAAAAACTCCAGTCTTCTGGTACTTATCAGCTGCTGTATGCCCTACAGGAAGTAGTATATTCTTTCCAGTCTCTCTGCTGCCGCCTCTGTCCATGTCAGGAACTGTCCAGAGCAGGAGAGGTTTTGTATGGGGATTTTCTACTGATCTGGACATGGACAGAAGTGGTGGCAGAGAGCACTGTGACTCAGACTGGAAAGAATACAGCACTTCCTGCAGGACATGCAGCAGCTGATAAGTACTGGAAGACTTGAGATTTTTAACAGAAGTACGTTACAAATCTCTGTCACTTTGTGGCTTCGGTGCATCTAAAAGAAAGAAGACATTGGGGGAGATTTATCAAACATGGTGTAAAGTGAAACTGGCTCAGTTGCCCCTAGCAACCAATCAGATTTCACCTTTCATTTTCCATAGAGTCTGTGAGGATTGAAAGGTGGAATCTGATTGGTTGCTAGGGGCAACTGAGCCAGTTTTACTTTACACCACGTTGATAAATCTCCCCCATAGTGTGAACATAGCCTTAAAAAAGGAATCGCTTAGAATGCAACTCTCTGATATACAAGTATACTGTCACCCTGGGAACTCTTACCTGGGTGCGGACGCTGCCTCCAGCAAGGTTGTGGGGTTCGCTCCAATTGACACTTTCAGTCTTTTTTAGAGTTCAAGTCACCACATTCCTCCTCCTCGTGTGTTTGTGAGTGTGATTCCTCTCCACCCCCTCCAGTATAGCCTCTGTCTTCTCACCCACCCTTCTCCTCCTCCTCTTCATCCTCCTCTTCCTCCTCCTCCTCTGTGTACATAAGGTTCCCCCTGCCAGACACAGGAATCAGCACACATTACTAATTGACAATTACGGGAAGAATTTTTGGTTTAAAAAAAAAAAAAAAGTTTATATAGCAAGAAGTAAATAAAAAAAAAAGTATAAAACTAATATAAATCTAAACATAAAAAAGTATAAAACAGCAACATAATAACAATAAAAAAATTATTTAAAAAAAAATCAAAATAAATAGAGAAAAATCTTTTTATTCTAAATACGGCTTCATGGGTCTTTGTCTGAATTAACTTTTGTGTTGTAGGTATAGAGGGGGCTCTCCAGCTGCTGCAAAACTACAACCCCCCCTGGTCCATCTAGTCCGCCCCATGTCATTTCCCTTTTTATTATCTTAGGATAGATATATGTTTATCCCAGGCAGGTTTACATTCACTTATTGTAGATTTACCTACCACATCTGCTGGAAGTTTGGTCCAAGCATCTACTACTCTTTCAGTAAAGTAATATTTTCTTGTATTGTTGCTGATCTTTCCCCCAATTAACCTCTCACTGTGTCCTCTTCTTCTTGAGTTCAGTTTTCATCCCTTCTGAACCTTATTTAGTCTTTTATTTGGTCTTGTTTAGTCCTTTCTCTTCTTTCCTCCAGACTATACAGATTTAAATCCTTAAAGGGGTTCTCCAGTGAAAATATTTTTCTTTTAAATGAACTGGTTTCAGAAAGTTATATAGATTTGTTGTGTGCTTCTATTTAAAAATCGTGTTTTCCCATACTTATCAGCTGCTGTATGTCCTGCAAGAAATATTTCTTTCAAATCAACTGGTGTCAGAAAGTTATATAGATTTGTAATTTACTTCCAGTACTTATCAGCTGCTGTAAGTCTTGCAGAAAGTTGTGTACTCTCTCCAGTCTGACACAGTGCTCTCTGCTGCCACCTCTGTCCATGTCAGGAACTGTCCAGAGCAGGAGAGGTTTTCTACGGGGATTTGCTCCTGCTCTGGACAGTTCCTGACATGGACAGAGGTGGCAGCAGAGAGCACTGTGTCAGACTGGAAAGAAATCACCACTTCCTGCAGGACATACAGCAGCTGATAAGTACTGGAAGTAAATTACAAATCTATATAACTTTCTGACACCAGTTGATTTGAAAGAAATATTTATTTTGCTGGAGTGCTCCTTTAAGTCTTTCCTGATACGTTTTGTGCCTGACCCCCCCCCCCCCCCCACTTTGGACCTGTTCTATTTTATCAATATCCTTTCAGTAGATGAGGTCTCCAGAACTGGACACAGTTTTCAGGATGTGATGTCACTAAAGCTCTATACAGCGGGATCACAATCTCCCTCTTCCTACTAGTTATACCTCTAGCTATACAGGGCATGCTGGGAGTTGTAGTTTTGTAACAGCTGGAGAGCTATAGGTTGGGGGACACGGCTATGATGATGTCATCAGTATTACATGCAGCTATAGATGATGTCACCAGTGTTATATGCAGCTATAGATGATGTCACCAGTGTTATATGCAGCTATAGATGATGTCATTATTGTTATATGCAGCTATAGGAGATGTCACCAGTGTTACATGCAGCTATAGATGATGTCACCAGTGTTATATGCAGCTATAGATGATGTCATCAGTTACATGCAGCTATAGATGATGTCACCAGTGTTATATGCAGCTATAGATGATGTCATCAGTGTTACATGCAGCTATAGATGATGTCATCAGTTACATGCAGCTATAGATTATGTCATCAGTGTTATATGCAGCTATAGATGATGTCACCAGTGTTATATGCAGCTATAGATGAGGTCATCAGTGTTATATGCAGCTATAGATGATGTCACCAGTGTTATATGCAGCTATAGATGAGGTCATCAGTGTTACATGCAGCTATAGATGATGTCATCAGTGTTACATGCAGCTATAGATGATGTCATCAGTTACATGCAGCTATAGATGATGTCATCAGTGTTATATGCAGCTATAGATGATGTCATCAGTGTTATATGCAGCTATAGATGATGTCATCAGTGTTATATGCAGCTATAGATGATGTCATCCAGAAGATATGGAGCCATACATTATGGATGTATAATTGTGTAGCCATGAAACTACTGGTCCGTCATACAGACTGACCAGTGTACACAGCAATGGTGCATGATAATGTCCCAAAGAAAAAAGATGGATTGTAGAAGTTTTAGCCCCCTCTCTGCAGTGAACATAGAGAACTGATGATATAAATACAACTGTAACAAACCCTCAGCTGTGACAATATTAGACGCGGAGCTTGGCTTTCCTTATTCAGTTTTGTGCCCTAGCCCAGAATGTCAATACTATATATTATAGTCCAAGCTGCAGTACCAAACCCCACCTATAGAGAAGGGTGGCGCTCTTCCCATAAGAAACAATGTGATGATATATATATATATTCTGTAGCATCTGGTTACTGTCTTGCATAATATGGAGAAGATGCCAGATCATGGACAGGAAATAAGCATTGGCATCCCCCTACCTAACTCAGCAAACAATGGGATGGCCATGGCTGCTGCTTGTTGTCACCCCCTCCCCCCAAGATATGCGGTGCCAGGGCAGACATTGTGCAGATGAATGTAGATGTCAGGGGGGGTTGGGGGTGATAATAGTGAATGTGGTTTGGTCCTTTGATCCTATAGATTCTGAATTATAAGAGCCGGCTCCTGTATAGTGACATAGGAACCTGGAGGAGAGGACCGATAGAAGTATAACATGTAGGGGAAACTATCAGGCTGAACAGCAAGATAGTGTATGAGGGGCTCCTGACCACCCACCGACAGATGATGGCAGGGGGATATGGGGGGTCGGGCATGATGGAAAATCACTGCTTGACTCCATTGTTCTCTTTCACTCCCCATAGAAATCACAGCTGAAACTCCAGCACATTATACACTATACACTATGCCCCCAGGACTGTGGCACATCATACACTATGCCCCCAGGACTGTGGCACATTATACACTATACACTATGCCCCCAGGACTGTGGCACATTATACACTATACACTATGCCCCCAGGACTGTGGCACATCATACACTATGCCCCTAGGACTGTGGCACATTATACACTATACACTATGCCCCCAGGACTGTGGCACATTATACACTATACGCTATGCCCCAAGGACTGTGGCACATCATACACTATGCCCCAAGGACTCAGGCACATTATACACTATGCCCCCAGGACTGTGGCATATTATATACATTATACACTATGCCCCCAGGGCTCTGCCACATTATACACTATACCCTATGCCCCCAAGACTCTGGCACATTATATACTATACACTATTCCCCTAGGACTGTGGCATATTATATACATTATACACTATTCCCCTAGGACTGTGGCATATTATACACATTATACACTATGCCCCCAGGACTCTGGCACATTATATACTATACACTATTTCCCTAGGACTGTGGCATATTATACACATTATACACTATGCCCCCAGGACTCTGGCACATTAGACACAATATACACTATGCCCCCAGGACTCTGGCACATTATACACTATGCCCCCAGGACTCTGGAACATTATACACTATACGCTATGCCCCCAGGACTCTGGCACGTTATACACAATATACACTATGCCCCCAGGACTCTGGCACATTATACACTATACACTATGCCCCCAGGACTCAGGCACATTATACATATTATACACTATGCCCCCAGGACTCTGGCACATTATACACTATATGCTATGCCCCCAGGACTCTGGCACATTATACACTATACACTATGACCCCATGACTATAACACATTATATACTGTACACAATATACATGATGCCCCTAGGACTCTGGCCCATTATACACTATACACTATGCCCCCAGGACTATTATACACTTTCACGCCTTAATGCCAATTAGTTGCCCTAATTTGCATTAGAGGGTGACAGAATAGGCCACACAATACATGTATAGGGAAGGTCTCTTAGAACATCACCAGGAGGCTAAATTCCTCACATAGCTCTCACTTTCTGTCCCCTTCCCCCAGCAGTCACTGTTTACATCCCTCGCATGTTACAGCTGCTTAGTATAAACCAGATGTCCACCACTCATGGTGAGTTGGTAGGACTGGCGATGTCTCCTGCTATATTCTGGGGTAGAGGAAATCACAGCCCTGATATAATACAGATTGTAGTCACTTTGATCTGTTCCTGTTCCCAAACTCCAGGACTCTAGTAACAAAGGAAGAGACACTAACAACTGCAAAGTAACACAAGAAATAGTATAACATTACTGGTATAATGGTGTCCCACATAAATAGTGACACTAAAGTATCCCACATAAATAGTGACAGCAGAGCATCCTGTGGTGTCCTACCACAGGTGTTGCTATTGGTTACACCCTTCAGAAAAGTCTGTACTTATTGTACAAAGGTGGTGATGAAAGTAGTGATAGAGTTTCGTCACTAGATGTCGCTGTATCAGATATGTGTATTTAGATGCTGCACAGCTGAAGTTTGTAAAGGGTTATTGTTTGTTTGTATATCACATGGGTCTGTGGGGCAACAGGAATCTGTTCTTCTCTCCTATCACCTCTCTCTTTACTTCGTCTGTTGCACTCTTCACCCACTCACAGCGCACTTTAGATACACTGGGGAAGGAAGTCACGTGGGAGACAGGAAGAGTAGTTCAGTCTTTCAGTAGTTCAGAGCCCCATATGGGTAGGATGTCAGCCAGGACACAGCTAACAGTTTCTCCTCAGTGATGCTACACAACACTATGCAGTGTTAAACCCCTTCAAGAGAGGACAAGTCAGAGACAACCTCAACCCACGCCGTGGACTAGGAGTGTCACAGAGCAGGAAAGGAGCCACAGACAGCAGTAAGCTAGGAACTGATCCGGATAGAGCAAAGTTGCAATAAGTCTAGGAACTCTATCTCGCAGTGCGGTTGTCAGCAGGGAAACCTCAGCATTCCGCTCATCCCAGGTAACAAGGTCTGGGCCTTGTGTCACCCTCTAGGAGGGGTCCCCCAAATCTAGTGGGCATAAGGTGGTGTGAAGACTCAAAAGTCAATACACGGGCACAAGTATTCTCTTCTTCTTCTAAGTATCCTCCAACATCCCGGCAGAGCACAGTACTACTTGGGATGGGACTCTCACAACATCCTCCTCTCTACTACTCTGCTTCTTTGTATCCTTCAACACGCTACTCAGTCAGCACGACTGTACGCCTCACTCTATTCTTGTGGCAGAACTGGTTATCGTATCGTATCAAGTGTATTATCTAGTGCTTTATCAAGGGAACTGTCAAGTGTAACTTATCTTGTCAATGCACAGCTGTATGTCTTGCTTCACACAAGTACTTCTCAAGTAAAACCAAGATTCTTTATGCTAATGAGACTCTGTGATTCTTTACCCCACACCGACACAGCATCTCGGCACCATAATAAATAGTGGATCACCACATAAATAGTGACACCAGAACATCCCACAGAAATAGTGACACCAGAACATCCCACATAAATAGTGACACCAGAACATCCCACATAAATAGTGACACCAGAACATCCCACATAAATAGTGACACCAGAACATCTCACATAAATAGTGACACCAGAACATTCACATAAATAGTGACACCAGAACATCCCACATAAATAGTGACACCAGAGCCACCACATAAATAGTGACAACAGAACATCCAACATAAATAGTGACACCAGAGCCACCACATAAATAGTGACACCAGAGCGTCCTACATAAATAGTGACACCAGAACATCTCACATAAATAGTGACACCAGAACATCCCACATAAATAGTGACACCAGAACATCCCACATAAATAGTGACCCCAGAACATCCCACATAAATAGTGACACCAGAACATCCCACATAAATAGTGATACCAGAGCGTCCCACATAAATAGTGATACCAGAGTGACCACATAAATAGTGACACCAGAGCGTCCCACATAAATAGTGACACCAGAACATCTCACATAAATAGTGACACCAGAGCATCCCACATAAATAGTGACACCAGAGCGTCCCACATAAATAGTGATACCAGAGCGTCCCACATAAATAGTGATACCAGAGTGACCACATAAATAGTGACACCAGAGCGTCCCACATAAATAGTGACACCAGAACATCTCACATAAATAGTGACACCAGAGCATCCCACATAAATAGTGACACCAGAGCGTCCCACATAAATAGTGACACCAGAACATCCCACATATATATAGTGACACCAGAGCCACCACATAAATAGTGACACCAGAGCGTCCTACATAAATAGTGACACCAGAACATCCCACATATATATAGTGACACCAGAGCCACCACATAAATAGTGACACCAGAACATCTCACATAAATAGTGACACCAGAGCCACCACATAAATAGTGACACCAGAGCGTCCTACATAAATAGTGACACTATGACACCAGAGGGCCGATATTACGTCCCATATTATAGGAAAAGTCCGTTGGGGGGAAAAAATGGTTTAAGCACAAAGGTAGGGGAACATAATAAAGAAGGTATATTTACCTTTTCTGGTGCCCACACAGCGATGTGACCCTGGGGCACTGGGATCCTGCCGTCTGTCTTAATTTCTCCCTCCTGTTATGTCACGACCTGGCTGATGGATGCCCCGTTCAACCAGTCAGAGACTTGGGCGGGACACCGCTGCAGTCACTGATTGGCTGAGCAGGCTAAATCCCATCCTTTCCTGATGTTTCAGCTGAGTCGCAACATACCCTGAAGCTGGGAGAAAATTATATCCGTCAGGATATGGGACCCCAGTGATGCGGTGCAGCGTGGGCACAAGGTTTGGTAAGCATGCTTTCTTAATTACGTTTCCCCGACCCCTACCTCAAATTATTCCCCCCGACCCCAATTCTCCTTTAATATTCGTGATCATTACAGATGAGCGAACCGGTTTGTGTTCGAGTCGATCAGAACCCGAATGTTCGGTATTTGATTAGCTGGGGCTGCTGAACTTGGATAAAGCTCTAAGGTTGTCTGGAAAACATGGATACAGCCAATGACTATATCCATGTTTTCCACCTAGCCTTAGGGCTTTATTTAACTTCAGCAGCCACCGCTAATCAAATGCTGAACGTTCGGGTTCGGATCGGCTCGAGCATGCTCCAGGTTCGCTCATTTCTAGTGATCATTAATAACGGTCGTTATTTGTCCTTATTTTTACATTGTGGGAACATAGCCTTTAACATTTGGTTCTCATTACAGCACAATAGTTTCTTTATATTATAATAGTTTTCATTGTAATTCTTGTCATCTTCTCATGCCTGAGGCTGCGTCCTCTGTCTATCTTTATATGACTAGTACCTCACATTTTCTCTGCTTTTCTGTTCAGATTATGAAAACAATAAACACATTTGGAACCACAAATAGTCACACCAAAGTCTCTCCTCATGATACTAGACCACCCCATATAAATGGTGACACCAGAACATCCCACATAAATAGTGACACCAGAACATCCCATATAAATAGTGACACCAGAACATCCCACATAAATAGTGACACCAGAACATCTCACATAAATAGTGACACCAGAGCCACCACATAAATAGTGACACCAGAACATCCCACATAAATAGTGACACCAGAGCATCCCACATAAATAGTGACACCAGAACATCCCACATAAATAGTGACACCAGAACATTCACATAAATAGTGATACCAGAACATCCCATATAAATAGTGACACCAGAACATCCCACATAAATAGTGACCTCAGAACATCCCATATAAATAGTGACACCAGAGCATCCCACATAAATAGTGACACCAGAACATTAACATAAATAGTGACACCAGAACCACCACATAGTGACCTCAGAACATCCCACATAAATAGTGACCTCAGAACATCCCACATAAATAGTGACACCAGAACATCCCACATAAATAGTGACACCAGAACATCCCACATAAATAGTGACACCAGAACATCCCACATAAATAGTGACACCAGAACATCCCACATAAATAGTGACACCAGAACATCCCACATAAATAGTGACACCAGAACATCCCACATAAATAGTGACACCAGAGCCACCACATAAATAGTGACACCAGAACATCCCACATAAATAGTGACCTCAGAACATCCCACATAAATAGTGACACCAGAACATCCCACATAAATAGTGACACCAGAACATCCCACATAAATAGTGACACCAGAACATCCCACATAAATAGTGACACCAGAACATCCCACATAAATAGTGACACCAGAACATCCCACATAAATAGTGACACCAGAACATCCCACATAAATAGTGACACCAGAGCATCCCACATAAATAGTGACACCAGAGCCACCACATAAATAGTGACACCAGAACATCCCACATAAATAGTGACAACAGAGCCACCACATAAATAGTGACACCAGAGCCACCACATAAATAGTGACACCAGAACATCCCACATAAATAGTGACACCAGAACATTCACATAAATAGTGATACCAGAACATCCCATATAAATAGTGACACCAGAGCCACCACATAAATAGTGACACCAGAACATCCCACATAAATAGTGACCCCAGAACATCCCACATAAATAGTGACACCAGAACATCCCACATAAATAGTGACACCAGAACATCACACATAAATAGTGACACCAGAACATCCCACATAAATAGTGACACCAGAACATTCACATAAATAGTGACACCAGAACATCCCACATAAATAGTGACACCAGAACATCCCACATAAATAGTGACACCAGAACATCCCACATAAATAGTGACACCAGAACATCCCACATAAATAGTGACACCAGAGCCACCACATAAATAGTGACACCAGAGCCACCACATAAATAGTGACACCAGAACATCCCACATAAATAGTGACACCAGAGCATCCCACATAAATAGTGACACCAGAGCATCCCACATAAATAGTGACACCAGAACATTCACATAAATAGTGACACCAGAGCCACCACATAAATAGTGACACCAGAACATCCCACATAAATAGTGACACCAGAGCATCCCACATAAATAGTGACACCAGAGCATCCCACATAAATAGTGACACCAGAACATCCCACATAAATAGTGACACCAGAACATCCCACATAAATAGTGACACCAGAACATCCCACATAAATAGTGACACCAGAACATCCCACATAAATAGTGACACCAGAACATCCCACATAAATAATGACACTGTGTGACTGCAGCGTCTATGGGGAATCTTGAGGGAGATCTGCTCCCTCGGACTTATTACATTAATTATAGCGCCCGATTAACGCAGTAAAATAAAAAACTAACCAAAATGACATTTTTTTGTTAATCCAGCCCCTAAAAAATATACAAAAAAAGTCACATGTACCCAAAAGGTGTGCCACTAAAAAACGCTATCTGCCAAAAAAAATGAAATTTTTAAATTTTCCCTCGAACTTGCTTAAATTTCTGCGAAACACCTAAAGGGTTAATAAACTTATGAAATGTTACTTAGAATACTTTGAGGGGTGCAGTTTTTACAGGGAAGGGATTTATGGGGGTAACTAACATACAGGCCCCACAAATCCACTTCAGAACTGAACTGGTCCCTAATAAAATCAGAATTTTTCTGAAAATTTGAAAACTTGCTGCAAAATTTCGAAGCCCTCCAACATCCTAACAAGTAAAAGGACGTTCAGCAAATGACGTCACCATAAAGCAGACATGTTGTAGATGTTGCAGTAATAATTAGTTCATGTGGCGTGACTATCTTTCTTAGGAAAAGAGAATTTTGAATATAAAGAAATGTAAATTTATAAAATTTTTGCGCAAATGTTGCGTTTTTTAAAAAAAAAAACCTGCTGAATGTATCAACCAAAGTAAACCACAAACATAAAGAGGAATATGTCACGGAAAAACAATCTCAGAATAACCGCGATAGCTAAAAGCACCGCAGAGTTATCACTACATAAAGAGAGACAGGTCAGATTTGAAAAATTAAGGCCAAAACAGGCTGCGGAGGCAAGGGGTTAAAAGACAAGGATCAGCCGACATCGTGCATGCTAGTTGATTATTGCCTTATAACACCAAGCGATTATCCGCCGGAAAGATATCGTTTCGTGTGTTAGGACCCTAAATGTGTCTTCTGGCAGATCAGGGCGGCAGCTCTGACCAGTCCTGAATTCTCACTACACCCTGCATGGGAGCTACTACCACTTATTTACTCATAATCCCAGTATACAGCGTTCTGTGTACCTTGTATACC
This sequence comes from Dendropsophus ebraccatus, assembly GCF_027789765.1. Classification (NCBI taxonomy): domain Eukaryota; kingdom Metazoa; phylum Chordata; class Amphibia; order Anura; family Hylidae; genus Dendropsophus; species Dendropsophus ebraccatus. Next base: position 210,279,454 of record NC_091454.1, on the reverse strand, counting down.
AGGTGTAATCACGTACGTTATCTAACCCCATAGGCGTCGGCCACATCCCAAACCTACAACCTGTGAGAACTATACAAATATTTACATAGGGATATATCACATGATTTGATCATAGCCATAGAAGACAATGGAGCAGAAAAATTCATTACATACAAGTCGTTTTTCAATTGACCGAGAGAATATTTTTCCCCATTCTCTCTCTCTCTCTCTCTCTATATATATATATATATATATATATATATATATATATATATATATATATATATATATATATATATATATATATACACACATATATACATACACAGGATGGTCCAAAAGTAGGTATACAGTATGTGTAATAGGGTTAGGGGAGATTTATCAAACATGGTGTAAAGTGAAACTGGCTCAGTTGCCCCTAGCAACCAATCAGATTCCACCTTTCATTCCTCACAGACTCTTTGGAAAATGAAAGGTGGAATCTGATTGGTTGCTAGGGGCAACTGGACCATCCTGTGTATATATGTGTATATATATATATATATATATATATATATATATATATATATATATATATATATATACACATACATACATACATACACACACACTTATCTGGTCCAATTTAACTATGAATTTCCTTTCTACAGATACAGTTAAACCCAATATAGAATATGGTTGACCATTCTCTATCCCATGGCTATAATAATGAAGTTCTGCAGCAGCTGTGAACTTTGAAAATTTATGGTCAATGTATCCATACCTGGATTTTCTAGGGATCATTTGCTAATAAACGGCAAGTACTGCTGCAGTGTAAAGCATGGGGGACCAAGCAGCCTAAAGGCCCTATTTCACGGAACGATTATCGTTCATAAACTCGCTCCAACGACCGCACATTAACGATAATCATTTTGTGGAATTGGTGTAAATGAGCGAACGACAAAGGCAAAATCGTTATATTGTTGTTTAAAATTGTTTAAAATTTCAGCATGTCGAAAAAAATCGTTGGTCTTTGAAAGATAATTCGCTAATCGGTTTGTAAAATTAGAAATCTTTCAGTCGTTCGTAAAAAAGTTTAAAAAAAGTAGGTGTGTCGTATGGTCACGAACGTTTTAAACGACCATGTAACGACCGCAAAATAATCGTTGCACTACATATATCGTTCATGTTATGTGTTATCGTTCGCTAAAAAAAAAATTGTTTAGTGATCGTAAACGAGCGGTCGTTGGAGCGAGTTTATGAACGATAATCGTTCTGTGGAATAGGGCCTTAAGCCAGTAGTGCAAGAAGAGGTGGATTTCAGATAAATTATCATAGAGAATGCAGATTACACTGGAGTTACTGGTAATGGGCCTGAGCTAAAGAGCAGCCAACAATGGGGACAGCAGATAGCATTATTACCATAGGGGGGAGATATCTGCTATCTGCTGTATGGTGTATGCTGGCCATTGAGAGGGAGGGAGGATGGGAAGAAAGGATTTTTACAAAAAATAAAGCTAGGGACAAAGGGTGCGAAGGAGGAGGGTGGGAAAAGAGGGAGGAGAATGGGAATAATAGAGGAAGATAGTAAGAGAGGAGGAGGATGGTAAGAAAGGAGGAGAAGGAGGATGGTAAGAGAGGTGGATGGTAAGAGAGGAGGAGGAGGATGGTAAGAGAGGAGGATGGTAAGAGAGAAGGACGATGATAATAAGAGAAGAGGAGAAGGATGGTAAGAGAGGAGGAGGATGATGGTAAGAGAGAAGGAGGATGGTGAGAGAGGAGGAGGAAGATGGTAAGAGCAGTGGGGTAGCTATAGGGGTCGCAGGGGTCGCCATGGCGACCGGGCCCCTACTCTAGGGGGGCCCGCACGGCCCCCCTTGCCACTTCCTCCTGTGCTCCCCCAATCCAGGCCTGGTCCCCCCGTGCAGTTAAATGACCGCGGCCGCCGGACCTCTTTAAGTTCAGTGAGCTTCCGGGTTGCCGGCCCTGGCCGGAAGCTCACTGATGCAGGACCGCGGCGCCGGGACTTCTCCTCCTCCTCGGCAGCTGACATGTGACGTCATCACGTCACATGTCAGCCGCCGTGCAGTATAGAGGAGAAATCCGGGCGCCGCTGGCAGGGAGATCAAGGATCCAGGTGAGGCGAGTTTATTTATTTATTTTTTCATTTTTTACATAAATGTTGCGATGTGGGGGGCTGCACAAGGGGTCTATACTGGGGGGGCTGCACAAGGGGTCTATACCGGGGGTTGGCTGCACAAGGGGGTCTATACTGGGGGGGGGGCTGCACAAGGGGGTCTATACTGGGGGGGGGCTGCACAAGGGGGTCTATACTGGGGGGGGCTGCACAAGGGGGTCTATACCGCGGGGGGGGGCTGCACAAGGGGGTCTATACCGCGGGGGGGGGGGGGGGGGCTGCACAAGGGGGTCTACACTGCGGGGGGGGGGGGCTGCACAAGGGGTCTATACTGGGGGGGCTGCACAAGGGGTCTATACTATGGGAGGGGGGGTACACAGGGGGTCTATACCGGGGGTTGGCTGCACAAGGGGTCTATACTGGGGGAGCTGCACAAGGGATCTATACTGGGGGGCCTATACTGGGGGGGCTGCACAAGGGGTCTATACTGGGGGGGGCTGCACAAGGGGTCTATACTGGGGGGGGCTGCACAAGGGGTCTATACTGGGGGGGCTGCACAAGGGGTCTATACTGGGGGGGCTGCACAAGGGGTCTATACTGGGGGGGCTGCACAAGGGATCTATACTGGGGGGCTGCACAAGGGGTCTATACTGGGGGGGCTGCACAAGGGGTCTATACTGGGGGGGCTGCACAAGGGGTATATACTGGGGGGGCTGCACAAGGGATCTATACTGGGGGGGCTGCACAAGGGGTCTATACTATGGGAGGGGGGGTACACAGGGGCTCTATACTGTGGGTGGGCTACACAGGGGGTCTATACTGTGGGTGGGCTACACAGGGGGTCTATACTGTGGGGGGCTACACAGGGGGTCTATACTGTGGGGGGCTACACAGGGGGTCTATACTGTGGGGGGGCTACACAGGGGTCTATATCTACATTATCTGTACTCAGAGATATCACTGTGTTATCTGTGCTGTTACATAGGACTGCAGGTGACTACTACATTATCTGTACTCAGAGATATCACTGTTATCTGTGCTGTTACATAGGACTGCAGGTGACTACTACATTATCTGTATTTAGAGATATCACTGTTATCTGTGGTGTTACATAGGACTGCAGGTGACATCTACTACATTATCTGTACTCAGAGATATCACTGTGTTATCTGTGGTGTTACATAGGACTGCAGGTGACAGCTACTACATTATCTGTACTCAGAGGGATATCACTGTGTTATCTGTGGTGTTACATAGGACTGCAGGTGACATCTACTACATTATCTGTACTCAGAGATATCACTGTGTTATCTGTGGTGTTACATAGGACTGCAGGTGACCACTACATTATCTGTACTCAGAGGGATATCACTGTTATCTGTGGTGTTACATAGGACTGCAAGTGATATCAGGTGACTTCTCCAGGTTGCAGAAGTTCAAACTTCATCGTGCCCTGCTGACAGTTTATTATGGGAGTTTTGCAGCATTTGGCTCTTCAGGTTGCAGCACTACAACCCCCATCGTTTCCAACTGGCAGTTGATGATGAGAGTTGTAGTTTTTCAGCTGGAGAGTCATGGATTGGAATACAATGATTAGACAATGACACAGTACAGTCCATTAATTATAGGGGGCAGTAGTGCAGTACATGATGTGGAGGCAGTGACAGTGCATTAGAACATGGTGGCACATTAGAGTAATTGGATAGAACGTTAGATAGGACTTTGCCTGATCGGGGGGAGATGGGGGGGCCCCAAGCTAACATTTTGCACCAGGGCCCATCAGCCTTTAGCTACGCCCCTGGGTAAGAGAGGTGGAGAAGTATAATGGTAAGAGAGGAGGATGGTAAGAGAGGAGGAGGATGATGGTAGGAGAGAAGGAGGATGATGGTGAGAGAGGAGGAGGATGATGGTGAGAGAGGAGGATGGTAAGAGAGGTGGTGAAGGATAATGGTAAGAGAGGAGGATGGTAAGAGAGGAGGAGGATGATGGTAAGAGAGGAAGAGGAGGATGGTAAGAGAGGAGGATGGTAAGAGAGAAGGACGATGATAATAAGAGAAGAGTAGGAGGATGGTAAGAGAGGAGGAGGAGGATGGTCAGAGAGAAGGAGGATGATGGTGAGAGAGGAGGAGGATGATGGTGGTAAGAGAGAAGGATGGTAAGAGAGGTGGAGAAGGATAATGGTAAGAGAGGAGGAGGATGATGGTCAAAAAGGAGGAGGATAGTAAGAGAGAAGGAGGATGGTAAAAGAAGAGGAGAAGGATGATGGTAAAAGAGGAGCAGAAGGATGATGGTAAGAGAGGAGGAGGAGGATCGTAGGAGAGGAAGAGAAAGATGAGGGTAAAAGAGGGGAGGAGGAGGATTGTAAGGGAGGAGGAGAAGGATGATGGTAAGAGAGGAGAAGGAGGATGATGGTAAAAGAGGAGGAGGAGGAGGAGGATGATGGTAAGAGAGGAGAAGGAGGATGATGGTAAGAGAGGAGGAGGAGGATGATGGTAAGAGAGGAGGAGGAGGATGATGGTAAGAGAGGAGGAGGAGGATGATTAAAGAAAAGGAATCAGCACCACACTAGGCCGTATTACAATGAACAATTATCAACCTTACTTGGCTGATTACCGACCGCTCTAGCCGATAATCTTTCAGTGTAAGTGATCACACACAAACTGCCTTGAACGGCCATTGTTTAATGCTACCTATGGCTGGAATTATCATGATTATTCATTTCGGCCGTAGGTAGCATTAAATAACGTCCGTTTGCGGCAGCATAGCTGTTTTTTGTACAGTGTGTGATCATAGCCTTATAGAGCTTGTTTAAAAGGAAAATCAGCCGATGTGCAAGATTTGTGCTTCTGACACACACCTCTAGGCTATGTTCGCACTACGTAAGTTCAGCAGAAATCATGGCTGTTGTTACAATGGCCGTGACTTCTGTGGTACTTACGTAGTGCTGCCTTCTGAGGAATCCCGGCCGGAGTGTGTACACATAGTATACGCTCCGGCCGGGATCCCTAGCAGCGCCGTAGAAAACTGACATGTCAGTTTTCTGCGGTCGCTATTCAGTGAATAGCGGCCGCAGAAAACCCTGTCACTGCACACAATGGAGCGAGCGGCTGCGGCTGCACGCTCCATTGTGTGCTGTGGGGAGTCCTGATGCAGGCGCGCACTGATACGCTCGCATCAGAACTCAGGGGCGCTAAAGATGATCTTTCCTGAGACCGGACGTTCCGTGACTCGGCCGGGTCACGAAACAGCCGGTCTCATACTACGTGTGACCATAGCCCTATACTGCATCCATTACACACACCTCTATACTGCAGCAATTATATACACACCTCTGCACTGCAGTCATTACATACACACCTCTATACTGCAGCTATTACATACACACCTCTATACTGCAGCTATTACATACACACCTCTGCACTGCAGCTATTACATACACACCTCTATACTGCAGCTATTACATACACACCTCTATACTGCAGCTATTACATACACACCTCTATACTGCAGCTATTACATACACACCTCTGCACTGCAGCCATTACATACACACCTCTGCACTGCAGCCATTACATACACACCTCTGCACTGCAGTCATTACATACACACCTCTGCACTGCAGCCATTACATACACACCTCTATACTGCAGCTATTACATACACACCTCTGCACTGCAGCTATTACATACACACCTCTATACTGCAGCTATTACATACACACCTCTGCACTGCAGCCATTACATACACACCTCTATACTGCAGCCATTACATACACACCTCTGCACTGCAGTCATTACATACACACCTCTGAACTGCAGTCATTACATACACACCTCTGCACTGCAGTCATTACATACACACCTCTATACTGCAGTCATTACATACACACCTCTATACTGCAGTCATTATATACACACCTCTGCACTGCAGCCATTATATACACACACATAGAGGAGCGTCTTAAAGGCCCTGTTCAAGGTAGTCATGTACTCTGCTTGGATAGCGCAGTGAAGAACAAAAGAAGATACTCATACTCATGTATAGATCCCTTACTTGATCTGACTGCCTTATGACTTACGGTGTAGGGATATCCATCCTGCTAGGGTAGTACGAGGTCCCAGGTCCCTGCGCTGGGTTGAGCAGACCTCCCAGGATTTCCCACAATAGCCATGCGTTACAGTAGGATGCGTAGGCGAGTTACAGCTTTGTCCTACTGGGGTCAGTACCTAACTCAGTTATGCTGCCCTGTGTCTTGTTGAGAGTATTCCTGGCAGTGGCGGAACTACCGCCGTAGCAGCCGCTACGGGGCCCCGCCCCCCGGAGCTCACATAGCTTCATACCTTCCGGGTGCTACAGCTGTTTGGGGTCCAGGGGTGTCCCGGGGATTCCCGGGCATCACAGGTGACAGGCTCGAAGTGGCTTGGCGTCCGCCGGCGCAAGTACTTCCGGCGCAGGGACTTCCAGCACTCTAACAAGCACTCCTGTGTACAGGCTATGAGCGGATGCTGAGCTCACTGCGTCCCGGCAGCACAGGTACCAGTGAGCTCAGCGTCCGCCCCCAGCCTGTACTTCCGGTACAGGAGCGCTTGTTAGAGATGCACCCTGCGCCGGAAGTACTTGCCCTGGCGGACACTGAGCCACTCTGAGCCCGACACCTGTGCTGCCCGGGAATCCCCAGGACGCCCCCCCGGGAGAAGGGGAGAAGACAGCCGACGGGGGAGTTAGGTGAGTTGTGTTTTTTTTATTTTCTATCTGCTTTGCAAAGGGGGATAATACAGGGTGGGGCCATCTATGGGGGATATACAGGGGGGGACATCTATGGGGGATATACAGGGGGGGACATCTATGGGGAATAATACAGGGGGCAATCTATGGGGGATAATACAGGGTGGGGCCATCTATGGGGGATATACAGGGGGAGACATCTATGGGGGATATACAGGGGGCCATCTATGGGGGATATACAGGGGGGCCATCTATGGGGGATAATACAGGGGGCAATCTATGGGCCATAATACAGGGTGGGGCCATCTAGGGGGGATATACGGGGGGGACATCTATGGGGGATATACAGGGGGCCATCTATGGGGGATATACAGGGGGCCATCTATGGGGGATAATACAGGGTGGGGCCATCTATGGGGGATATACAGGGGGGACATCTATGGGGGATATACAGGGGGGACATCTATGGGGGATATACAGGGGGCCATCTATGGGGGATATACAGGGGGACATCTATGGGGGATATACAGGGGACCATCTATGGGGGATAATACAGGGTGGGGCCATCTATGGGGTATATACAGGGGGACATGTATAGGGGATATACAGGGGGCCATCTATGGGGGATAATACAGGCTGGGGCCATCTATGGGGGATAATACAGGCTGGGGCCATCTATGGGGGATAATACAGGCTGGGGCCATCTATGGGCGATATACAGGGGGCCATCTATGGGGGATATACAGGGGGGCCTTCTATGGGGGATATACAGGGGGGCCATCTATGGGGGATATACAGGGGGGCCATCTATGGGGGATATACAGGGGGGCCGTCTATGGTGGATATACAGGGGGGACATCTATGGGGGATATAAAGGGGAAGCATCTATTGGGAATATACAGAGGGCCATCTATGGGGGATATACAGGGGGGGACATCTATGGGGGATATACAGGGGGGCAATTTATTGGGGATATACAGAGGGCCATCTATGGGGGATATACAGGGGGGCAATTTATTGGGGATATACAGAGGGCCATCTATGGGGGATATACAGGGGGCATCTATGGGGGATAATACAGGGGGGCCAATCTATGGTGGATTATACAGGGAGGTATATATAGGGAGATAATACAGGGGGCCATCTATAGGGGGACACCATAAGGGGCATTTATAAGGGGACCAAGTGAGAGGGCATCTATAAGGGGGATGGACAACACGGGGGGTTATTTATAAGGGGCCAACAAGGGTGGCATCAGTAAAGGGGAATACACAGAGGGGTATATACTATAAGGGGATCACATAGTGTCAGGGCTATCCACTAAACAAGGGTGTAAAGGGGCCAATACAGATGTGCAGTGTGTATAGAGATGAGGATGGTGCCAGAGTGAAGAACCTAATATGTTTCTCTGGCAGATTCTGTGGATTCGTCGCTCGGAGAAGTTCGAATGGCCCAGGAAGGATGAAGAAGAAAAGGAAAAGGAAACAACTCCGATCAGAGAAGACGTCCCCTGTGAGTCACTTAATATAACTGTACTGTAATTTATATAGTGTACAGAACCTGTGTAGAGCTGAGTGTGTTGACGGCGTAGTGGTCGATTGAGGGCCCCAATCAAAAGTTTGCTATGGGGCCCAGCCATTTCTAGTTACGCCCCTGATTCCTGGCATGGATAGGGTAATCCGCAGAGGACTGATGTGCTCAATACAATACATGCAATAATTATGACAGCGACACCTAGTGGGGAAAACACATAGTACATCTTGACTTCATCCCACTGTAAAAACCTGAGTGCGTTATTTTGCCCAGGTGCAATATAACTTAGCAGCCCACCTGTACTTGGACACTACAACTTCATTTATACAGGGGCTCACAGATGGATAATAGGGAAGGCAAAAGGGGCAAATGCCTCTATGGGCTTTGAGAATCCAGGCTTTTCCCTCTGAAAGGTCCCCCACACACGTTATACTTATGTCAGTGGATTTGGCCATCAGTATATAGTGTTTGGTGGTCTCTGGAATATCACTGCCTGACCACTTTGTTCTCAGAGAGATAAGCCACCGCCAGAGCTGTCTGGCTGCAGCATACCCCTCCCCACAGAGAACACAGGACACACTGGGCAGTGGTGAACTTTTATGAGGAGGACGGGATAGTGAACTGTGATCAGTATCTGGACACCTATATAGTAGTTTTATTACATTATAGCGGTATTATTTTCATCACTTCAATGATCACTCAGTGGCCTCCATAGACCCCCATCAGGTTCAGCGGAGCCTTTTTATCCCTTTAAATCCTTGCATTGTATGCCTGGGATTATGGGAAGCGGACATGGCCCCCGGAAATATGGCCGATAACAGTGAGATAAACACCGAGGCCTAGGAAATTCCTGCATCTACTGACTGGAGAGATAGGAGAATTATCTGAGCGGAGGTGACAACCATATATATTGTGTCAGTACTGGGGACTTCCTGATATGTACATGGTTGTGCCCCTATAAACTAGTGATATGTGTATCTAAGTTTATGAGCTCAGTGTATCTAAAAGGGCGTATTACACGTAACGATTATCGTTCAAAGATTCGCTCTAACGATCGGTCGCTAGGGATAACTAGCGATTTTTTAGCGAACGATTCTGAGGTCATTACATTCACCGACTACTGTTATGAACGATCGTTTTTACGTCGTTAATCGTTCCTCAGTACGACCCACACAACCTGTTTTATCGGCGAACGACTTATTACACGAATATGTGAACGATCGGCCAACTACCAACGATAATTTTTCAACATGTTGAAAGACAAATATGAACGATTTTTCATTAGTCGTTACATCGTTGGGTGTTATTACACGGACAGATAATCGTTCATTTCGATCGTTTTAGCGAATTTTTAAATGATAATCGCTCCGTGTAATAGGGCCTTAAGCCTATTATATGTGCTACAATCTGCTGAGCCCATGTATCTAAGCTTATGAGCTCAGTGTATCTAAGCCATATATATATGTTCTTCTCTCTGCAAAGCCACTGTACCTCATGAATTCAGTGTAAGCTTTAAGGTTACAAACCCACTTGCCGGATCTGCAGCGAGTCTCCTTGCTGCGTTTTTGCAGCGAGACTCGCTGCAGATCCCGGCCCTATACTTTCAATAGCAGAGAAACTCGCAGCAGGGATGTACATCCCTGCTGCGATTTTGTCTGCAGCCCGCCCCATTAACCCCCGGCCGCCGGACATTATACATTACCGGGTCCCCGTTCCTGCTTGCTTCGGGGCTCCCGGTGTCTTTACGGCCCGCCTGGCCAATCAGTGTGCTGCGGCAGGGCAGCGCACTGATTGGCCGGGCGGAACGTGCCGGGAGCCGCCGAAGCAAGCAGGAGCCGGGATCAGGTAATGTATATCCTGCAGCCCCGATCGCCCCCAGCCCCCGGCCGCATGATCGCCCCCAGCATCGCAGCCCCCGGCCGCACGATCGCCCGCAGACCCCCAGCCCCCGGCCGCATGATCGCCCCCAGCATCGCAGCCCCCGGCCGCACAATCGCCCGCAGCCCCCGGCCGCACGATCGCCCCCAGCCCCGCAGCCCCCGACCTCACGATCGCCCTCGGCCGCACGATCGCCACCAGCCCCTGACCTCACGATCGCCCCCAGCATCGCAGCCCCCGGCCGCACGATCGCCCGCAGCCCCCCAGCCCCCGGCCGCACGATCGCCCGCAGCCCCCCAGCCGCATGATCGCCCGCAGCCCCTGGCTGCACAATCGCCCGCTGGGGGAGATCGTGTGGCCGGGGGCTGCGATGCTGGGGGCGATCGTGAGGTCGGGGGCTGCGGGCGATCGTGCGGCCGGGGGCTGCGGGGCTGCGGGCGATCGTGCGGTCGGGGGCTGCGGGGCTGGGGGCGATCGTGCAGCCGGAGGCTGCGGGGCTGGTGGCGATCGTGAGGTCGGGGGCTGCGGGCGATCGTGCGGCCGGGGGCTGCGGGGCTGGGGGCGATCGTGCGGCCGGGGGCTGCGGGGCTGGTGGCGATCCTGCGGCCGGGGGCTGCGGGGCTGGTGGCGATCCTGCGGCCGGGGGCTGGGGGCGATCGGGGCTGCAGGATATACATTACCTGATCCCGACTCCTGCTTGCTTCGGCGGCTCCCGGCACGTTCCGCCCGGCCAATCAGTGCGCTGCCCTGCCGCAGCACACTGATTGGCCAGGCGGGCCGTGAAGACACCGGGAGCCCCGAAGCAAGCAGGAACGGGGACCCGGTAATGTATAATGTCCGGCGGCCGGGGGGTTAATTGGGCGGGCTGCAGACAAAATCGCAGCAGGGATGTACATTCCTGCTGCGAGTTTCTCTGCTATTGAAAGTATAGGGCCAGGATCTGCAGCGAGTCTCCCTGCAAAAACGCAGCAAGGAGACTCGATGCAGATACGGCAAGTGGGTTTGTAACCTAAGGGGTTATCCAGGATTAGTTATTCCATAGCTGCTTTTTCCCAGAAACAGCACCACTCATGTCCTCAGTTTGGAAGCTCAGTTCCATTAAAGGGGTTATCCAGTGAAAATATTTTTCTTTCAAATCAGCTGGTCTCAGAAAGTTATATAGATTAGTCATTTACTTCTATTCATCAGCTGCTGTATGTCCTGCAGGAAGTGGTGTATTCTTTCCAGTCTGACACAGTGCTCTCTGCTGCCACCTCTGTCCATGTCAGGAACTGTCCAGAGCAGAAGGGGTTTTTGTATGGGGATTTGCTGCTGCTCTGGACAGTTCCTGACATGGACAGAGGTGGCAGCAGTGTGCCTAACTGAAAAATATACCACACTTTCTGCAGGACATACAGCAGCTGATAAGTATGGAAAGACTGGAGATTTTTTAAATAGAAGTAAATTACAAATCTATATAACTTTCTGACCCCAGTGGATTTGAAAGAAAAAGATTTTCACTGTTGTAATACCACACACAACCTGAGGCGCCATGTTTTTCTTAACCTAGTTATGTAATCGGTCTACAGCAGCTGAAGAGATGTCACCAAACGATATGTGTTGCTATGTGGCGTACATGATGAGGTCTGTTACTCAGGAGGACATGATCAGGACAGGTTGTACACAAGGGGGGAGATTTATCAGACATGGTGTAAAGTGAAACTGCCCCAGTTGCCCCTAGCAACCAATCAGATTCCATCTTTCATTTTCCAAAGAGCCTGTGAGGAATGAAAGGTGGAATCTGATTGGTTGCTAGGGGCAACTGAGCATGATAGTTTACAAATACCATACAGTTGCCTACACCATAATGCTATACATCACTGTCAGCACCATGCAGAGCAAATATAATATACAGTAAGCGGCAAGTATATGCCACCATACCAATAGTGACCAGATAACAGCGCCATGCATACGGTACTATGCCATGTATCTAAGATACTGATGTACAATGAAAGGGGTTATCCAGTCTGACACAGTGCTCTCTGCTGCCACCTCTGTCCATGTCAGAAACTGTCCCAAGCAGGACAGAGGTGGCAGCAGAGAGCACTGCGTCAGACTGGAAAGAATACACCACCTCCTGCAGGACATACAGCAGCTTAAGTACTGGAAGACCGGAGATTTTTTAATAGAAGTAATTGACGAATCTGTGTAACTTTCTGACACCAGTTGATTTAAAAGAATTCCCCTCCCCCCCCCCACTGGAGCACCCCTTTAACCCTTAGATGACCCAGGACATAAATGTACGTCCTTGCACTGCTAGGAGAGCTCAGAGGGGGCCCACGGGGCGACCCCGCACTGAATTGCCGTGTTCCTGGCTGCTATGTCGAGCCCGGGACCGTGGCAGTTAGCGGGCACAGCTGACAGCTGCATTTAAATGCCTTTTTCCCCCCATACCTGGTGGTCAAGTGCTTTAATGGCGCTGATCCCAGCTCAGCAATCTATTGTCCCTGACTGCAGCAGCCGAGAGCAATAGATAATCGATCTCACTGATCTATGCAGTATATATGTACTGCATAGATCTCAATGAGAGATCAGTGTAGTAATACTAGAAGTCCCCCAGGGGGGAAAACCCTAACCCCAGGAGGGCTTCTAGTTAGTGTGTTAAAAAAAAACAAAAAAACACCCCTAATAAAAGCCTTTTCCAATTTTATAGATAAAAATAAATAAACATATTTAGTATCTCGGCATGCATAATCACCCGAACTGTTACATTATCCCATTCCTGATCTCGCACGGTAAACGGCGTAAGAGCCAAAAAATTCCAAAGTAGAAAATTGTGCATTTTTGGTCGCATCAAATTCCGAAAATTTTTATAAAAAGTGATCAAAAAGTCGTATATGCGCAATCAAGGTACCAATAGAAAGAAAACATCATGGCGCAAAAAATGACACCTAACAGCCCCATAGACCAAAGGATAAAAGCGCTATAAGCCTGGGAATGGAGCGATTTTAAGGAACATTTTTTTAAAAAAAAGGTTTGAATTTTTTAAAAGCCATCAAATAAAATTAAAGTTATACAAGTTACATATCGTTGTAATCATACCGACTTGGGGAACATAGATCACATGCCATTTTTATCCTAGGGAGAATGGCGTAAACACAATCCCCCCCCCCCCCCACACACACACACACGCATATATAAAAAAAATTTAGTTTTTTTTTCTGGTTTCACAGCATACTTTATGTAAAAATTCAGCCTGTCATTGAAAAGTACAAATAGTGACGCAAAAAAATAAGGGCTCATGTAGGTGAAAAAATACAAGCGCTATGGCCTTTTAAGCATAAGGAGGAAAAAACATAAGCGCAAAACTGAAAATTGGCCCGGTCTTTAAGGGGTTAATGGCAACATTTATGGTGGTCACCATCATTGGTTACTAGACCTTCTAAGACTATCATAGCATCTGAGATGCCCCTGACAGTATTAGATGCTCCCCCCGAGTGGGGTAGGAATGGGGGCTGCCAGTATATTATGTAACTACCAGCAGACTGCACAACAGGGAAGACAATCATCTGCAATGTAGAAGGAAGTGGGCAGGAAATTTACCAAGTCTGGTGCCTGACGCTGAGGAGGATATTTTTAGAATTTTTATAGAACACCATCTGTCCCAACCCAAAGAACAGCAGCACAGCTAGTGGGTGCACCCAGGAAACAGACCCCCTGCTGCCCCTATCAGTGGCTATAGCACAGGCTGTACGGAATTGAGTCCCTCTGATCACTCCTAGTTAAAGGGGTTGTCCATTTTTTTTTTCTTTTAAATCAACTGGTGTCAGAAAGTTATATAGATTTGTAATTTACTTCTATCTAAAAATCTAGTCTTCCAATACTTATCAGCTGCTGTATGTCCTGCAGGAAGTGGAGTTTTTTCCCCCAGTCTGACACAGTGCTCTCTGCTGCCACCTCTGTCCATGTCAGGAACTGTCCAGAGCAGGAGAGGTTTTCTATGGGGATTTGTTTCTGCTCTAGAAAGTTGCTGACATGGACAGAGGTGGCAGCAGAGACTGGAGAGAATACAACGCTACCTGCAGAACATACAGCAGCTAAGTAGTACTGGAAAACCTGGAGATTTTTAAATAGAAATAAATTACAAATCTATATAACTATATAACTAACCCCAGTTGATTTGAAATATTTTTTTGCACTGCAGACTGGATTCACCTCTCCTAGGCCTTTACATAGTCTGGTAAAACTCCAATTTAGAGGGGCCTGTTACAGTATATAGCTGTGTTGTAAAAGGACCTCGAAGGACATAATTTTTCTTCTTGAAATGTAACCTGTAATGACTACAGCAGTTTTCGATCTCCCAGCAGCGCCACCACAGGGCAAATGAAGCATTACACAATTCCCATTAAAACAGTGGGCTGTGCATATAATGCATGGACGTACTGGGTCCTCCAGGGTGGGGGACACTCTTTGTAATGTCTCTGGCTAATAGATAGATCATGATATCCCACTAATAACTCTAAAAGGGTGTTTTAGTACATATCAAAGTCAGACAACCCCATTAAGCCGCTGTAAGTGATAAAAGTACCGTGGCCTTAGTGGTTGTCACTCAGCTTTACCTTAAAACTGCTACAAATGGTGACAAGTAATGTACCGCAGTCTGAAAAATACACTGCAATAGTCTAAGACTATGGAAGAACTGACCTTCATGATGCGTCCATCCTCACATATACAGAGCCTGTATCCATCAGCTATGGGTCCTGAAAGTGCAGGCAGCCGCCTGGCTCTGGGCAGACGGGTGTTCATGTGGTTACAGCGATGATGACATCTAGTGGGCTAAACCCATAGAAAGAGGAAACCGCAAAATCGGAAAAAAAAGAGATGTGAATCAGAACATCAGGAGACGTGTGACCAGCTGTCATCGGGTCTTTATATGAACCTTACTGGGCAATATCATATTACTACAGGTCACATGAAACTTAGAAGACGAGCCCATAGATTGTTAAATTGCACCTGACTTAAAGGGGTTATCCAAGGAAAATCTTTTTCTTTCAAATCAACTAGTGCGAGAAAGTTGTATAGATTTGTAATTTACTTATTTAAAAATCTCCAGTCTTCCAGTACTTATCAGCTGCTGTATGTCATGCAGAAAGTGGTGTATTCTTTTCAGGCTCACACAGTGCTCTCTGCTGCCACCTCTGTCCATGTCAGGAACTGTCCAGAGCAGGAAAGGTTTTCTATGGGGATTTGCTGCTGCTCTGGAACGTTCCTGACATGGACAGAGGTGGCAGCAGAGAGCACTGTGTGAGACTGGAAAGAAAACACCACTTCCTGCAGGACATACAGCAGCTGATAAGTACTGGAAGACTGGAGATTTTTAAATAGAAGTAAATTACAAATCTATATAACTTTCTGAAACCAGTTAATTTGAAAGAAAAAGGTTTTTGCCAGAGTACCCCTTTAAAGAGTACATGGATTGAATACCATTATATAGACTGCACACAGACAGGGATGTAGATATAGGGGGGCAGAGGTAGCAGCTGTATATGGGCCCCCAAAGACCACATAAGGCTGGGCTCACACTATGTTTTTGCAATCTGCTTTTTTTAAAACATACACAACAATAAGGTCAAGTAAGTTTTTGTGTACATAAAAAAAACCAAAAAACAGATTTGTTTAATTCTTTTTTTTACAATGGAAAAACGGATGGAAAAAAAAACAGATTGCATAAACGTAGTGTGAACCCAGCCTGTCATTTATTATGGAGTCTAAAACTGGCGATTTTTCTGCAGTTATTCATCTGTTTTTTTTATCCAGCTAAATAGGACTGATTTAACAAAATTTGTGAATAGAACATTCACAAAAAATTGGGCAAATTTATTCACCTGGTACTGACCACCAGGTCAGTTTGTGCAACTTGTGCAAATTATAAATTGGGCGCAAATCTCGGATTATGTGAAGTTTTGAGGGAATATTCAAAACTGGCAGAGTTTAAAAAAAAAAAAAAAAAAAGTACAGTATTTAAAAAATCTACGCACCTCAAATACTGGTTCATAAATGGAACTTAGATAAAAAAATCCAATTATTTACGTAAAAATCGGCGCAGAGCCCTTGATAAATTTCCCCCAATATGTTCTATAAATGGCACATGGGTGGTCACACATTCAGCTCTGGTGTCTACGAGCCATCACCTCCCAATAGTGGATGAGTGGGCCCATAGCTCTGTTCTTCCTCAGTGGACGAGTGGCCCATAGCTCTGTTCTTCCTCAGTGGACGAGTGGCCCATAGCTCTGTTCTTCCTCAGTGGACGAGTGGCCCATAGCTCTGTTCTTCCTCAGTGGACGAGTGGCCCATAGCTCTGTTCTTCCTCAGTGGACGAGTGGCCCATAGCTCTGTTCTTCCTCAGTGGACGAGTGGCCCATAGCTCTGTTCTTCCTCAGTGGACGAGTGGCCCATAGCTCTGTTCTTCCTAAGTGGACGAGTGGCCCATAGCTTTGTTCCTCCTTAGCTTCCTCCTCGTTCTTGAATAGAACATCTGAACTACAAACTGAAATTCTGGAACAGATATATAGGGTTCAGGGCTGTGATACCTACATTCTGAGTTGGTTGGTTTTTCACAGTTAGGAGCCATCCTTCGGGAATAAAAGCCTCTTACACACCGGCCAACTCTTGGGTGAATGAGGTTTCGTAGGATCGATCAGTCCCGATAATTGACCAATGGAAAATGGTAAACGATTTGGTGACAAACGAAAAAGCCCTCATTGTTATAGGCGGCATCTGTGTACACAGGGGATGTGCGGCTGGCAATGATGAAGTCAAAGGCCGCAGAAAGATTTCCTAACTCTGCTTTAAACAAAGCTTAAAGGGGTATTCCACTCAAACATAACTTTTGATATGTTGCTGCCCATGGTGAGACTAACAATTCCTTCCATACAATACATATATTACCTAGTCAGTCTCCTTCCCCAGTTCTGAGCTTCTGCTTTCTGCTGAAGATACAAAAATTTGTGTGTGAGCTTTTCTCTCTGTCTCCCCCTCCCTTTTGAGATGACTGATGTAACAAGTCCCTGGCAGGCTTTATCTGCAACATTGTAGCTTCTTTGTATTGCTGGGAGGGTTAATCTGAGGTCAAGTTGCTGATGAACTCAATATCATTAACCATCCAGCATTACAAATTTGCTACAAATGTTGCAGATAGAGCCTGCCAGGGACTTGTTTACATCAGCCGTCTCTGAAGGGAGGGGGGGGGGGGGAGACAGAGAAAAAGATCACACCCAGATTTTTGTGCTTTCAGCAGAATCAACTCAGGACTGGAGGAAGGAGACTGAATAGATATCACTACCCCGAGTGTAATGATCTCTCTTCCCCTTGGTGGCGCGACCCCATTACAATCGAGTCTGGCCGCATTATTGAGGGGAGGGGGTACTGGGCCGGTGCACATGAAGAAAACAGCGTCTATCACGGGAAGCGGGCGGCATTTTGTTCTGTGTAATTGCAGGCAACGTTCGAAAAATCGTTCGTGTCGTTGATCTAGACCTAAAAATGTCGTTAATCGTTTGCTGTAATTCCACATTCGTTTGCTGTAGTTCCGCATTGTCCATTGTTTTGCTGGGATCAGAAGGAATAAACGATCATAGTAACAATCACAATAACAATAGTAATAACGATTGTAACTAACGACCATCGTTCTCGGTAATATGGTGAACGATTTCAGGTTACCGATAAACAACCTAGTTTGCGATCGTTTATCGTTCGTCGTTAAAAGTCGCTCCGACATACAGTATCTGAAGTAGAATGCCATAATGGACCCAATAAGATTGAACCTATATAGGACAGCGATCTCCACCATTCCATGTCTATGGTAACGCACCAGTCTGATATTTCACAGACCGCAATCCCACAGCTTTGTTTTAAACCACCATGTTCTGCTGTCACGGCAGGAAACACAACTCTGAACCATAGACCTCTATTCTTCCTTCATGTTATACTCTACCTCTCCTATACCAGATACACAGGAAATCCACAAGCTTACACCCTACTGCAACATTTCCTAACCCACCATGGAATTTATGGCCTCATAAATAAGATACATTACTGTACTGATTCTAACGTTCAAGCATCTCTATACTACAGAGCTGCCCTTCATAATTCAACCTTAGAAACTAAATCCTCCAGTATTCCCAGAGTGTTTAGTTTCTGCACAAAGTTTCAGTGATTTGCATTCTGGGAGATGTCAACTTTACCCCATGAAGTGGTGAAAGTGTAAGGTAGGAAAACTGAGCCAAGCCTACTGATCTGGTACAATTCCAGAATTATAACTATAGATAAAGTAACAAAACCAAGCACAGTGTCCACATACAGTACCAGAATAAAGCTTTCAGCATAGGTATGGTACTAGAATAACACTTCCAGCATAGGTATGGTACCAGAAAAATGCTTCACGCACAGATATGATACCAGAATAAAGCTCCCAGCATAGATATATTACCAGAATAACGCTTCCAGCATAGATATGGTACCAGAATAAAGCTTCCAGCATAGATATGGTACCAGAATAAAGCTTCTATCATAGATAATGTACCAGTATAAAGCTCCCAGCATATATATGGTACCAGAGTAAAGCTTACAGCACAGATATGGTACCAGAATAATGCTCCCAGCATAGATATGGTACCAGAATAAAGCTTACAGCACAGATATGGTAAAAGAATAAAGCTTCCAGCATAGATATGGTACCAGAATAACGCTTCCAGTATAGATATGGTACCATAATAACGCTTCCAGCATAAATAATGCACCAGAATAAAGCTCCCAGCATAGATATGGTAGCAGAATAATGCTTACAGCACATATATGGTACCAGGATAAAGCTTACAGCACAGATATGGTACCAGGATAAAGCTTACAGCATAGATATTGTACGAGAACCAAGCTTCTTACCCTAGGTAAAATATTAAAGCATTGCTTACATCATGGATATGGTAACAGAACAAATCTGACTGCCTAGATATGGTATCAGAACCAAGCTTACGGCATGGCAATGATTACATTTGAAAAGGGTGTCCAAAAGTTTGTTTTTATAAATATCTGCATGTACCATGGTGGACAAGGAGCCATTAGGGAGGTACCTAATGTAAAATTTAAAATACTCAATTTTGATCGGTAAGAGACTGGGTGCTTCAACCCCCACTAGTCACTATAAGGAAGGTTGGCAGCTCAGCTCGGAGACTGGTGTGATTGATATATGTATTCTGAGGGCGCTTAGCTGAATGCTGCACTCCTGGCGGTCTCATCCTCAGAACAGCTCCTACAAAGAAATATTTTGAACATACGATTTCATAACTAAACTGTAGAGCAGTGTTGTACATCTCATCTCCAAGCCCATGCTATATGTGAAAACAAGACATTGCGGGTAAATGGATCATTACTGCAGGAAGCTCAAAAACTAAAAGGAAAATGCCCCTCCACATCCATAACACTGCCACCCTTGTCCATAGGCTGAGCCTGGTATTGCAGCTAACCCCCATTCTAGACAATGCTGTAACACCAAACACAGCCTATGTGCAGTCTCAAAAGCCACATACATTCCTATTTACAGTGAAACACTTGCAATAATTTTGCCATTATAGTTCCCCTTTCCCTACTTCTCTTAAAGGGGTATTACCATATCTGCTTGTTATCCTACCACCCAACAGTAGTATATTCTGTCCATTCAAGGTCCAGATCAGGGAATGTCGGCAAGTAGGATGGTAAAATGAGAGGAAATTATTTTATTTGAAGGCATCCTGGTATAAAGCAGCATCACACATACAGTATTTACAGGAGACGTACGGGGGGCGTCTCTCATGATGACTTTTTCTTATGTTTGAAGGCTTTCCCCTTCGGACCCCCAGTTTTATGTCCTCCAGTAAACTTGCCCTTCTTCCCCCTCTTTGCATCTCTGGAATTGAATGCTCCCGGCTTCTTAGATCCCATCTGGTGCGGCTTCTTCCCCTTACCAATGGGGCGTTTATTTGGGGATCGGCCATCAGGGTTCCTAAAAGATTTCTGTCCCTTTTTATTACCAGGACGGGGGGATTGTCCCAGTTTATTACCAGGACGGGGGGATTGTCCCAGTTTATTACCAGGACGGGGGGATTGTCCCTTTTTATTACCAGGACGGGGGGATTGTCCTTTGGGGGTCTTAGGTCCTTTGTGTGGGGAGAATTTGTTTTGATGTCCGCTGGAGGACGAGGACGCCTCCTTCTGATTCACAGGGCCTTTAGATTTTTTAAACTTCTTCTGAGGAGGTCCGGATCTGTGTCTTGGTGCTGACTTTCCTCTTCTGCCATGAAGGAACAGATCTGCGAGAGGGAAGAAGAAAGGAAGAGTCATGAACACTGTATCTATCCTGGAGCTTTATGTGGCCCATCCCTATGGACCATCATGTAAGGTTACACTGGGCCCAGAGAAGAGAGGACAGAGATGATGCCGGTAGGCTGCCCATATACATTACACATTCCCTCCATCCCTGTAGGGTGGGAGAAGCTCATCCGTAATGGCTCTCTAGTCTGGTTCATACATTAGACCTGCATTACTGTGCCCTACCATACAGCCCTATAGAAGCCGTACCTTTATCTGGTTCCTCCCCGACGGCCTGTCTGTAATATTCTGCATCATCATCATCTGACACATCCGCAGGGTTTTGTTCACCAGAAGCCCCGGGGTCCTCCACTTCATCGTCTTCTTCATCTTCTGGTTGCTTTCTTTTCATTCCTGCCAAACTGCGCTTCCTGGGAGTGAAGTAACAAGTGTCGGGGTTTATATACTGGTCAGGTGATAGGATAAAGGTTTAAAGGGGCTGTCCATCCCATGGGTGTCATCCGTACATGCTGGTGCACCAACATTTCACATACATTCTTATTGATGTCAGCCAGTCATCCATAGTAAGGAAAGACATAGGAGACTGGAGCAAAATACAAGCTTTTCTGATGGTCCTATAGACTAAAGGGGCATGTGTGTGAGCTCTTTAAGATAAAAGCCACATGAGTGAATGGGTAGTAAATGTCTGATCACTGTGGCCCTATGGTCAATAGATTGGGGTTCCCAAGTCCTCTCTTTCTCCTCTCTGCATAACTGCGGTGGGGAGGAGTTTATACAGTGCTGCCCCAATCAATGTCTATAGGGTTGATAGAAACAACAAAAAATGGTGCTGCAATAGAGGACTGTGACAGCTTTGGGGGGGTCACATGCAGGATCATTTCTTCTCAGACACATGGCCTGTTGTGTTGGCTGAATGGCAAAGGTATATGGGGTCCAATATTTCCCAATTCCCCGAACAGGGAAATATGATGCCTACAGATCCAACAAGTAGGTGTGGAGGCTATGAATAGAGAGGCCCCCACCGTAGGACATGGGGGATGAAGCCCACTGCTCACACTCACTTATTCTCGTCTTTCATCTCCTTCTTGCGCTGCACGTCCTGCTCCTGTTTTTTCTTCCTCTCGCTCTTCTGTTTCAGCTTCTTCTCTCTACGATCTAACATGGCCTTGATCTCCTCCTCCGTCTTCTGGACTGAAATGAGAAAAAGGGAAACTGTAGACAAGGCGGCCATGGTGAATAGACAAGGAAGCTGCGGCATCCATGATGGATGGCACCCGACAACAAGCTGCCATCTCAGTGTCATTGTGTGTGTGAACATTACCCGGTGGAGCTCTAAGCTCCTCCCATTTGGCTCTAGGGCCTGTTTTCCATTTACTATAAACTTCCTTTATTCTGGCAACCACAGGACCCAAAGTAGTGACATATGATCAGACGCCCAGACTGGCAGTAATGTGCGC